>NW_017306319.1:2909341-2911960 GCF_000935625.1 Nanorana parkeri | reverse complement strand
TTTTTTTAACCTGGGGGCCCCCCCCTATTTTTTTTTTTTTTTTTTTTTTTTTTAGAGGAAATGCCCTTCTAAAGTTCTTTTTTTAAATAGTTAAAATGGACATTATGAAAGGGTTGACAAGGCTTGGCTCTTACTTTTTCATGCCCTGCATACCCGTACTCCCAAGGGTCTTACGAAAACTTTCGAGGAGCAGGCACAAGTCATTGTCATAGCTCCTTGGTGGCCCAAGAGAGCATGGTTTACTGAGCTTCAGTACGAACTGTTCTCCCACGCAGTTCCAGGGACCAATTCTGCATTCAGCAGTAGAAATACTCAGATCAAGTAAGACGTTTGTTGGAGACCTCTTTTCCAAGATCTCCTGCTCAAAGTTATCTCCACCCTTCAACAGGAAACGTAGGGACTTCAAAAATTTGAGGTCATAGGCTTTACACACCTTCCACTTAGTAGGTCATAATTGACATCTTTATTTTGTAAAACGGCTAACTAGTGGCAGATAAAACAGGCGAGAGGGAGCATTGGGGTGGGGATGCCATTACGCAACCAGCTTCTGGAAAAGAATAAAAAGTAGTTCCTACAGAGAACTTCTTTTAAGGAAATAATCACATCACTTCCCTCAAGATGGCAGCACCCAATTCAACAACTCCCACTAAGCCTGAGAACTAGTAATGGAACAAACACTGCAAGACAGCACAGTGATAACAAAATAGGAATAAAGCACAATGTAACATTTGCTAGTATGCAAAAAAATGTTAGCATAACAAAAAAAACAAAAATACTTTAGTTCTGATCCAACAAGACTTGCACTGAGGAAGCACTAAAGTGATAGAGGCACTTTCCAAGTGTGCAACATTCAGCTGCCCTGCCAGGCAGAAAATAAAAACCAAAAATAGCACAAATAGCAAAAGCCTTTTAGGGCCCTTTCACACAATACCACACACAAAAACTCACCGCAATGCATCAAAAATGCAGTAACATTCATTCTCAAGCACCTTGCATTGTTTTGCGTGCTGGCGTGTGTTTTAATGTCATTCATTGCCAAACATTTTTCAGTCCTATATCCTGAAAGTGTCAAAATAATTTACCACTTTTTTTTCTTTCCTTCAGTAGCTGTGCATTGAGATCACATGCGCATTGTGTTTAAATGCATACATACTATGCATTTTAACACCACTTGCTACAATGCATATCACAGCATTGTGATGTGAAGAAAGCACATGGAAAACCACTGGTTTCTATGTGCCCTTGTAATGACCTGTGTTGATCAGGTATGGAAAAACTAGGTTACTGCACATGGTGTGAATGAACCCTTACAACCCTAAAGAGGATTATTTCTTAGAAGTGTATGTATGGAAAATGTCTGTGTTGCAACACAAAGTAGAGTGGTACCTCTGTTCATGAACGCTTCTGTTCGCAAACAGGAAGTCCAGCAAAATTTTGCTTCTGTTAGCGAACTCCACATCGGGTGACTAACACAACCGCAGCCATCTTCCCTGCTCTGACACGACCTCTAGTCGAGATCGCGGTCTGATCACAGTTTGATTCGGTTTGCAACCAATTCAGTTCACGACCAGAATTGTGGAATGAATTAAGTTCGTGAACCGAGGTACCACTGTAATATTTTCTACTGGGGGTTACAGAATCAAAAAAAGGGGCACCTGGACTTTACTCATTTTCCTTGAAGTCTCCTGGCAAACTTCCACAAATAGAACAAAATGATCACTAAAAGCCAATAAATCACCAGGGCAAGTAGACAGTAGTGAATGGGAGCAGCTGACAGAGGAAGGGAAAAGAATAAAATCTTAAACTTACAGTTTTTCGTTCTCTCTTTGGAGGCGCTGCCTGATTAATCATCACCTGGGCACCGGGCACCCCTGGAGGAAATTGCTGCTGCGCAGGATAATATGCTCCGGCTGAATAAAGAAGTCATTACAGTAAGAAACATACCATAAAATAATCCTGTTATTTGGGAGCAGAATGCACGTCAATCTATTACTAAACTTTAAACTAGGAATTCCCTACTCTGGTCCTTAAGGGCCGAGACCCTTGCAGATTTTTGCTCTTCTAAAAACTTACAGACAGCAGTAAATGAAGGTGCGGTTCACAAGTAAAATGACTGCCTATTCCAAAACCCAGGCCTGCATGCAGTCCTTGAAGGCTAGCGTTAGACATACCTGATCTGGTATAATGTTACAAAATCTACTGCTTTAACCACTTGCCGGCCGGCCGTTGTAAAAAAACAGACTCGTTGTAAAAAGACCGGCTCGGAGGGCGTCAGGAGGAAGAGGAAGGGAGCTCAGCTCTTTGCTGATCTCCCTCCGGGCTGTGAATGCAGAAGTGATGTGTGTTACATCACTTCCGCATTCACCTGTCAGTCATCTGAAAAGAAGCCAGAAGTCACCTGTCAGCCAGAGAAAAGAAGCTGATGAAGCAGATCTCTGCTTCATCAGCTTCTTTTGGGGTCCACAGGTGACATTAGGGGTCCGAGGGACCCCTGTCTCCATAAAGAGGACCTGTCAGTGTGCCTTTGCTATTATATAGGGGGATTGTTATCCCCCTATATAATAGCAATAACAATAGGTGCAAAATATATATATATATATATAAATATATATATATAAA
>NW_017306319.1:2905580-2908669 GCF_000935625.1 Nanorana parkeri | reverse complement strand
GAGAGCAATCATTTTAGGGCCATCAATCACTGATAACACTAAACTGATGAGCAGTAAAAGCTTTTAAAGCGTCGCCTATGGCCAATTTTGGGGATTATCGTTTTTGAGGTTTCGCGTGCGCACGCAATTTTAAGGCTTGACATGTTCGGTGTCTTTTTACCCGACGTGACCCCGTCTTTTATATTTTACCAAAGAATTGGGTAATAATAAATGTTTTATCATTTAATATAGGGGAAAGTTTGTTTTGGTAAAATTTCGGTAATTTTTCCTTAATATAGTAAAAAATAAAAACCCCCAGTGGTGAATACCACCAAAAGAAAGCTCTATCTGTCCCCAAAAAAGGGTATACAATTAATTTCAGTACAGCGTTGCATGACGGAATAAATGTCAAAGTACCGCAGCGCTGAATACTGAAAAATGGCCTGGATGGGAAGGGGGTTTAACACCGCGGATGTCAACTGGTTAAGATTAACTCCTCACTGAACCCAAGAACCCCACAATCTACAGTAGTTAAACTTACAGGACGACTTTGTTCTGCGGATCACCGCTGCCCCCACTCAAACTGAGCTTCTTTGCTGCATCGCAGCTACACTGAACTAAATATAGTCTACTCCTGATCATATAAACATCGTGAAGGGGGAGGTGTGGAGAGCAGCTAGAAAGATCACAGTTACAGTACCTATGATAAAGAAAAGTTGCTAGCCCCCAAAACCGCATTCCAAAATTCAAATGCACAACTTTAAATATGCAAAACAAAAAGTAAACACTGTACACTTACTAAATATTTTAAAAAAATCAAATAAAAAGATCTTACTCACCATATGCGTTATACTCTGTGGGACTAGCACTAGGAAAAAAGCCAGGAGCGCCAGGTTGCACTGGGTACTGCTGTGTGGGCATTACATAAGGACGACCCTGCAAAAAAAACAAAAAACATGCAATATATTTTAAGCGGTGAACAAACAAAATCTAGCCAACAAGGTTTATTTGGTGTTGCCGACGCTTACCTGTCCGCTTTGTATATAGTAACCTTGTGAAGGATAAGATAACTGTGAGGGAATCATCATCACTTGAGAACCAGCGGGATACACATGAGTAGGAGGCACTGCTCGAGCTGAAGAACCACTCTGGACTCTGGCGGCGTTGCTAGGAGGTTGGGCCCTGCTCTGATAGTAATGCTAAAGCGGGAGGACAAATGGTATCAATTCAATCCAAAACTTTACAACTTAGCTGAGACAAAGTTACTGTTTTGATTACAAAGTCATTTTAGGGACTGTAATTGTAAGTATATTAATAAATGAACAATTGTAACTGAGGACCATTCCTTTCTCTCCCACATAGACAGCCCAACTAGTATGAAGCCAAAATCAGGGGGAACATATTTTAGCAATATTTTTTTTTTTTGGGGGGGTTAAATTACCTAAGCAAACAACGCATATATCTGTGAAAAACACACATACCATATATACAGTACATCTCCCGCTGACCCTCTTTTTTGTGCTGTAAGTAAACACATGTCTATTCGATTTGAGCATGTTATTTTCTATTTCTTGTTGGCACCAACAGATGAGACTATTAAGTACTAAAGTTCAGAAGGCACAAGAAGAGAAGTCACAGTTGTTGGTCATAGCAAAAGGCAAGGCATCACCAAGCTAGAACAAACTATGAACAGCTCATATGCCCACCAACACAGTCTGGCAAGGATTCATACCAAGTAATGAGGATTCACATTCCACTAATCGCGCTTTGGAAAACGGAAATTGGATTGGTTTCTATTTCTTACTTAAGTTTTTTATACACTTTGAGAACCCGTGAAGAGCTTTAATCATCTAAAACACCTTGCTGGCACCTTGAACAACCCACTGCCATGGAAAGAGAAAAGGAATGGCCCTAGGCACAGTAAAACAACTACATTTCTATCACCATTAGGGATTTCTGTGTAGGCTAAGTTTTTTTATTTGGAAAGATTGTTTCTTACAGGAAACATGCCATTGGAGAAACATGAGCTGCCACTGCTTAACTCTTTCTGAAAATGTTGGCTGCCTGGTTCTCATCTAAAGCGCTGGGTCACTAAACCAATGCAGATCAGAGAGTATCATTTGCTGGATGACTCAGGCTACAGACAGCCAATCATCTAGTAAGATGTCAGTAATGGCACTCCACACGCATCTTTCATGACAGGTTTACTTTAACCAGTGTGGACTGAATTGCCATACTACATAGCAATACACATTGCTCAGCTCTGACCAGCAAAATGTAAAGTAAAACAATGTGAAGGGTTACCTGTATTGATCTGAATCCTGCCTGTTAGAAGCAGCAGAAACAAGAAGTAGAGAGTGGAAGAAGACAAATGTGAAAAATTACACAGGAGGGGGGATTATCAAGAGACGAATAAATGAGCAAGAAAGATGCCATGTTAATAGAACATATCCCACCAGAACATAGAATTCTCAGCTAACACAGATCAGAAGGGGGGCCAGAATCATGTACACATTGCAAGGCCAACAGGTAGAAGTATCATCAAAAGCAGGGCTTAATATTTCAGGTCCTGACCTACTAGCCAGGCCTTCAAAGTTACTCGCCACCAGTTGCCCTGCATAACACAAAACGCACACAGGGCACAACACGCACACAGCTCAACACACATACAGCCACAGCACAACGCACAGGGCATTACACATACAGCCACAGCACGTGGTAGTAAAATATTTACTATCAATAGTTTCTGAATGGGGAGGAGCCTCTTTACTGAGTGATTCTCCCCATTGAGGAAATCTTGAATAAACAGGCTGTGATGTAAAGCACAGCCTGTTCATAACTGGGGACACATAGTACTATGTGTCCCCAGTTATTTACAAACCCTGGAGTGATCAGACGATCGCTCAAGTGTTTGTCCTCACACGGAGTATTGGCAAATATCAACGATATTTACCGATCTCCCGCTCTGCCACGCACAGAGCCGTTGTCATCCTGAAACTGACAGGATGACAGCGGCTCCGGTGGTATACTCACCGCTCGGTCATCCTGACAGCTGGGGGCGCGGCTTCTCTCCCCCTCACCGCTCGGCCATCCTGACAGCAGGCAGCGCT
>NW_017306319.1:2898914-2904907 GCF_000935625.1 Nanorana parkeri | reverse complement strand
CCGGGACGGACGGACGAGGGAGCGCTGTCATCATGTCGGTGAGGAGGAGAGAAGCCGCCCCGAGGAGGTCCAGGAGTCAGGAGTCCCTCCAGGAGTTGAGTGCCTGACTCAATGGCTTCATTTCCACTCGCTCCCACGCAATTTTCACTAACAAATTGCGAGGGGGCGAGTGGAGATTTGAGCCATGATCAAAAGCATTGTTCATGGCAGGCTATGCAACCATGGCTTCCAATTATGCCAATTACTAGATCCCAAACTGAAGAATCTGCTGCAGGCACTAGTCTTTTTATCCCATCCTTTTTCCCAGCAGAGCAGAACGAGTTCATTGACAATTCAAAGCCAGGGAATAGAAGTTTCCATTGACAAGAATAAAAAAGGCTCTAAAATATTAGATGCCCGCTAGTTTTGGTTTTTCGCTGCAATGACTTGCAGGGATAGTCCAGCCCTGTTTTCACACCACATAGTGTAGATATAAAAGATGTTGCAAACTCAAATTACCAGAGCCAGCAAGCAGAGGTCTAATTCTTAGGAAAATAAAAACTACCTTCCTTAGGAGCTGGAAAAATGAATACATGTAAAGCTAAAAATTTTAACAGTATTTGAAATTTAAAAAAAATCGATGACAGTCTCTTTCGAAGAAGGACTAACATGGGCAAAAAGTCATATTATAAAAAAAGCATTATAATAGCGCATTTAGCACAACCATCAACTGGTTAGTGTCCATGACTATCACAGGTTTTACACATTCATGTGATCATTGAGTGTATTCAAAACTGCACAAATGGTTCCATGCTGTAAATTGTAGGGGCAAGCGCTTTTAATATTTGTTGGTTTCACATAAAAGTGATGGATACAGACAAGATCTCCATGACATTCTAGAAAAGCTAGGAAAGCAAGGTATTTTAGCATCATCTTGTAGTTAGTGCATTAGGACTCTTACCTGTCGAGGTTGTGATTGTGTATTCATTTGTGGGGTCTGTGGCGGCCCAAACACCACAGGGGCCGTAGGTGCACTGGGGAATGACTGAGAAGACAAAGCAAGAGATATGAAGGAAAAGTTAAAGGCTAAAGCTGGTCATACACTAGTAGATTTCCACACAGATCTTTCTTTACCACCCGATGCCATCAGACACTTAACGAATGTCAAAATACATTGTTTTATTTAACATTGGATTTTGGAATGAATGGAGCTTCCCGAATGAAAACCCACACTCTATTAGAATTTCGCTTATGCCATCTTGCTACTTCAAATTGTTTTTGAAATCGTTTCGACTCCATCAACTAATAGAAAGTAGAAAGAAAGATCTTTTGTCCGAAAGTTCCTTCAGAAATCTACTAGTGTAGGGCCAGCTTAAGTTTACATTTGGGTTCATGTTTCATGTTATGCCCATGTTCACAGTATAAGATGAAAAATGGTCACAACTCAACCACCTCACCTACCTGAATTACAGGGTTCCTCTCCCCTGAAGGTTACTGCTTTTTACTGAATTTGGCTTGGCTTTGTGTGGGTTCACCCACACAGCCACAATATCCATTTCATTTACAGATCCTTTGACAGGATCCGTGACAGGAGAAACTACAAGTACCATCTGCAGTCGCAGCAGATGGACTTGCAGTCCTCAAAAGGAATAAGTGCAGTGATGTGACCACACTTGGGAGTCCATTTATGTTAGTGAATGCCCATACCTCAGTAGCGACAGGGATGAAGAAAGAATCTGCAAGAGTCAGAGAATTGCATCCATAATCTACTGATTTCAGTTGCAATACGTTACTGGCTCGAATGCGCAAAAAATAAAATTAATTTTTCCTACTCTGAAGAAGTTTGAATTTATTATTTCTAGGGATGCACAGATACCGTTATTTGTATGGAGTACCAATATTTTGCGGTCGGTACTCGCTGATACAGAGTACCGATACTTTCACTGACATGGAGACGGCTTCCTGGGCAATCAGGAAGCTGGGCTGCGGGTAATGACACGCCGTGCAGCTTCCTGATTTCCCAGGAAGCCTGCTCAATGCCAATTGACTAGGAAGCTGGTTTCACAGCAAATCATCATGGGAGCTGCCTCTCACTGAAAGTTCTGGTAACGGGGAAGGTAATCGGAGCATTTTGGCGAGTACGAATACTCAGTATCGATTCCAATACTAGTATCGGTGTATCCCCAATTAATTCTTTCAAAAAAAGTGGAATTTACCTTTAGCAAACCACCTAAACATCTGCAGTCAAAGTATCACAGCCATGAAAGAGCCATCAACCAATAAATGACAAGCCCCTTATTCTGACGGTGTCCAAACGCTGCCTAAAATAAATCAATTTGAAGTGTCTACCAGTCAGTCATTCACCAAGGGCGGTCTCACAGTACTACAGCTCTACTAAAGGAACAAAAAGGGATAGCATTGACATGTTCCAGTTCCCCAAAACTTAGCAATAGGTCCACTTCATATTCATCAAGCCCCCTTGAGGACACAATACTGTCTACGCCACCCAAAAAAAATGTCCTTTGCATAAAATGGACCCTCTGATAATTAATGCCGTCAGGGCAAAGGCTTTCCCTAATTTCCTGACTTGTCACCAGAATTGAAGAGTGAAAAAAAACCTCCACAAAAAATAAAACAAAATTGAAGTAAAGTTTGGAAGTATTAAACTGGTATATATACCTGTTGGAGTCCAGGGGAAGGGGCTGTAGGGGGTCCTCCTATAGGCTGAGTAGCTTTGCTCATCTCATGTGATGCTGCATAGGGTCCCCCGTAAGGTCTATAAAGACAAAATACATATATTTAAAACCAAACACTGAAGCACCCAGTTGTGTTAAAACTAACATGAAATTCCACTACCACCACCCTAGGACTGTTTAAAGGCATTGATGTACTTAGGGAAAACTTCCAAGTTTAAGCCCCCAATCTTATTTTTGCATTCCACATGGGTGTTAGTACACTGCAGACTCTGTAGAACTACAAGTCCCAGTTTGCATGTTATGTAGTTACAGTTAAGCTATATATCTATATGGTGGTAGAGAGGTTAGGAAAAACGATTTTCCTGACCTCCAGTATTCTCAGACAACCCAGAGACAGAAGAAATGGCCTTTGTTTTGATGGGCCTACTGCACCAATGGACCTTGAGTCAGCTCTTCCTTTTGCAAATAAGGTTGATGCAACTATTTAGTGCTTGAGGTGTCTGGCTCACAAAATGCTTCAGAATAGAAATACAAATTTGGCTTTTCCTCCTCCACCACGCTAATGGCCAGAGGGGTAGCCCCATCATGTGATGGACAAAAACAGCCATGCATAATGTGGGAGAAGATAGGGCCCTGTTGGACCTGAGAGTGTGGTACATTTTTTAATTGCGACAGTCTGTAATGCCAGTTTTTGTTTCGCTACCTGTGCTACAGCGTTGGAGATTTCAAAGAGACTCAAAGAATAAGCCAAGCTAAACTAAATGGAAACACAGGACATCACACACAATCAGCAAAGAGCAACATGAAACATAGCTTTATCACTCATTAGCGGTGTTAAGAATAATTGATATAAAAACTTTTGTGCCATTTGCAGTCATGTGACTGCTAATCTTTGGCTTCACATCCCTTCTCTCTCATCTGCAGCAGGCAAAGCTTCTACCTCCGAGCACGGACATTATGACTAGAAGTGATGTCGTCACCTCTCAGTCCACTTCCCTCGAGTCTGTCCTGCACTTCTAACAGATGGCGGACATTTGCAATGGAGGACGTGCCTGAGGGTATTGAATAATAAAGAGGTGGTACTACTTCAGAGTCCACGACACCAATATAGGGATCAGCCATTTCAATAGCTGCTGATCCCCAGCACAGAGAGTAAGAGGATATTCTGGGGCAACAGCAGGATCAAACTAAAATAAATATGTTCTTTAGGGATATGCAAAAAACAACATATTGTCAATGATCAAAAGTAAGGGAAACCTTGCAAAGAATGCCTGGAGAGACACTTTAGGGGAAAGTACCAAGATGCATGTGATGTAATGCTGGCGCACCCGGAATATAAAGGTTAAAAACAGGGACATTACGCACACAGTGGGATTACAATAGGAGGTCTAAATTTTGTCCTGACATTATCTGTGACAATCATCCATACCACCAAAAAAGTGTGCAATAATCAAGTACTAAAACAAAAAATGATCCAAAAGTACACAAGACGGGTACAATGTAATCCATCAAGTTCACAAACACTTCTGGCCAAGTGGGGCACTGGGATTTTATTTGAAACTTCTTGCAGTTCCATAAGCTGCTCAATAATTATACCATTAAAAGAAAGGCAGTACATCTGTTACATATGCACATTTCCCCATGTTTTATCCCTTCAAGCACCGAATACCCCACTGATCCTCCAGGAAACCCAGGAGCTCCTAACATCCTGTAGAGAGCAGACAACAGCCTCTACTGAAATCCTAAGCAGCGTTGTCACCCCAGCCAGAGATACTCCCTGATGTACACTACAGAACCCCCTCTTTATCGCTATATTCCTCCATGCTCACATTAATTCTAGGAGCAGAGCACTTTGAACAAATTTTTTTTAAAAAGCAGATTTTTCCAATACATGCAAATGTTCCCATGTTTGGTATCTTTAAAATTGCAAAGTACAGAAATATATTAGTTACTGTGCCCAAACCCCCGAGTACTCCCAACTTCCTGCTTAAGCTGACAATATGGAGCCTCTGCTACACTAAAATGCCAAGCAGTGTTGTCAGCCATGCTTGGACCGTAAAATACCTCACCTATTATATCCATAACATATGGGGGAGGTGTTCTGTAGTCTAAAGGTGCCCATACACCTTACGATTATCATACGATAATCGTGTGCAACCGCCAGTCCCGTACAATCATACGACTTGTCTTTCCTGCATGTTCGAAAACTTCAGTCGATTGCACGATTTTTGCAAGGTTGGTGGCGTTCCCGTACGTCAAAAGTGGTATGATAACACTGCTCATGCGCAAAAGAAATTATGTGCGGTCGATTACCGCAATTCGTCCAGGTGTTTTTTTTTAAAGTACCGCTGATTGAACCTTGCGATAATCGGGGCAGGATGGGGCCGCCGTACGTCAATAGTGCGACGGTTCGATCATCAGATGAAACGCTTAGTCCGATGATCGCAAGGTGTATGGCCACCTTAAGAAAGAACAGAACTGGCTTATAACCTTTCCTGGATTTCAGTTAAGCAGCAGCTGTGCGTTACCAGCTCATTACAAGTAGTTAAGAGTTAACTGGGTTTCTGAGGAGCAATACGTTTTATATGTGCTAGCTGCATTTTTAAACAGACAAAACCTGAGGGAAATGTGCATGTATTGCAGACATGTACTAAACAGGCTTAACTTTATTTGTTGCCCTGACAAACTGTTTACTAGCCAATAATATCAGTGCCAGCATAGCGTATGGATACATATCGTATTTTGCGGTCCATAAGACGCACCGGACCATAGGACGCAGGGAGGTCCGGCGCGCCTTATGGAGCACTCGACAGACTGTAGCTTCTGTCACAGCTTCTATGACAGAAGCTGCAGTTAGTGACCGCTGAGACAGGTGGCGCTGTGATTACAGTACATAGAGCAGTCTATTCTTCGTCTGCTCTATGGTTATCTCGATCGTCGCTGCTCGGTTTTAATGCGAGTGATCTCATTAGATCACTCGTATTAAACGAGCAGTGGCTCCTGCTGCTGAACTCGATCGCCGCCGTCGCTGCTCGGCTTTAATACGAGTGATCTTGTTAGATCACTCGTATTAAACGAGCAGTGGCTCCTACTACTCGCCCGAAACTGCATGTCTCGGGCGTCGGGATTCGCTCCATAAGACGCAGGCACTTTTCCCCCCTCCTTTTGGGGGGGAAAAAAAGTGCGTCTTATGGAGCGAAAAATACGGTACATGTAATTACCAGCAAAGCTGGTTGTTGCCTTGACTCCAGGAGCCTGGACCTTGCCTCTAAGGGGAGAACCTACATGCGCAGGAAATGACTTCCCACCATGAATTTT
>NW_017306319.1:2882823-2898904 GCF_000935625.1 Nanorana parkeri | reverse complement strand
GTGGTATGGGAGTAAACTTGGGTCATGACTGGAGATAAGCTTTGGCTTGTATTTAGGGGTCAGCAAAAAAACTGGGTGGGAACAATCTATGCACATTTGCTGACACATTGTGTGTGAATCCAAATGCATTCTACAAACATACAGTCAACCTGCAAGCCTCATACGAAAGCTTGAAATAGTACCTGACTAGACATTGTTAAAACTATAAAAAGTGACATTGACAACACCCTCTGGAAATGTGTTTGTGAGAAGTCAACTCCAAGTTGAAAGGAAACAGTTTTGGGTCAGTTTTATAGTAAACATTTAAAAAAGAAAGTTCACTTTAAAAAAATAAAAATAAATGTAGACTTCTTCATAGAAGAAACAAAAAAAGTTAATGTATTCTATTTTTGCATAGAAGCCAGTAAAGCATTGCAAAAGCAATCAGTAGATTGTGGGTTCAACGCTCTGGCTCCTGCAGACCGTTCCTCCCTTCGATGCCCGTACAAAAGGTACAAAGCATGCAGAAACATGGACATGGACGGGAGGCAGAGTTAATGGATTAGGTGACACCACCGCCCTTGTGTTCCTTTGACTTGTGTTTCTTTGGTTTCACTCTCACCATGTTGTACCCTAAATATGGTTGAAACATGGTTGAAAAGGTGTACTTAGCCTTTAGGTGCAAGTTTAAACAAATATTTTGATCATGTAAGGCATTAGCTTTGTATGTTTTTCTGTATCTTTTCCTAAGAAGCCTTTATCTGATGTTTCAATGAGATAGCCTGCCTGAAAAAAATACCTACTGAAGTGTCCTATCTTTAGAAAATCCACAGTGCTTGGAGAATCATTTGTCTTGTATTACATTTTAGAAACAGACATTTGTAAATATCACCTAAAAAGAGAAATTTGACCTCCAATGATTATAGTAAAACAATAAATAAAATAGAATTGTCTAGGTTAGCCACTAGAAGTAGGGTAGATTAGCTACAACAATGACTGCCTAACTGCTAAAGAAATGTTACAATATCAGCTGCGCAGGCAGTGCATCGTTTTTAATGCGTCAGCTGAAGAACTGCATAGCACTGCAAAGCAGAGCCAAAGTGTGTCATTATATATATATATATAGCATTTAGGGACCCAAGCTTGTTTCACATTGCACCCTAATATAAAATGGCTGTAATATAAAACATGGTCCGAAAAGTAAACTTAGCAAAACAATGCACACTGGGATTGCCTTATCAACAAAGCATTGCTGGGAATCTGTGCCAGAAATGCAGGAATATGAGAACTAGTAATCTGCCCTTAGTAAACATGGCCACTGTCAGAAGACTGGGGAGAAAAGAGAAATAAGGCATGCAAAGAATACAAAGCCGGCAATTACCTGGCAATTTTCTATGTTTATAGACTGTCATCACTAAACATTTCTAAAGGTGTGTTTGTTATTTTAAAAATAAGGGTAAAGGTCTGTTTTAAGTGCCTTAACTGTACATACTGCCAGTAGCAACATTTCCTGTTGAAGGCTGACCAACCACATTCAGCTGCCTCACAATGAGCTGCAACACTGCCAGCCTGCTGTGTGCTCCCTTAGTTGGGTTGTGCTGCCCGAGGGCCTCACACTTAACCCCTTCGTGACTGACGACGTACAGTGTACGTTCGCAACATAAAAATTTGCTACTACCACCATTATATGTGATAAAATAAAATGTGGAATATAACGGGTTCAAAAAATGAAAAAAAAAGTCATGAAGGGGTAAAGGAATGGTTAACACCATATCCAGACCAATGCATTTTTTTTATCCACACCAAAAACGCATAAACAGTAATTCCAATGGTTTTAACCGAGGCTCACAACGTGTTCGGTTCCAGGGCTTTTAAAAAGAAAAAAAAAAAAAGTACAGCAGCATTTTTTTTTTCTTCACATTGGAACGGGCAGTTAAATGCCCAACTGAAACAATCTGCAAGGCAGGCTGCTAAATGTGAGGCAGTGGCTTGGAGATGTCATCCTGAAATGGAAAGTGTCGTTAATAAAAAAAAATCACTAGGTAAAAACATGATAAAACAAATGTGCTTAAAGAGTATCTAAAAGCAAAACCTGAGTATCTTGCAGCTTACTGGTCATCAGATGCAGTAGCCACATTCGTTCCCTTTTAAGGCTATTTTCTCCCTTTAGGCCCTATTCACATGTAGCGACATGAATGGTAAAAGCCGCGCTGTGTGAATGAGACCGCAAAGTGTCAGAAATAGTAGATGCTGACCTTGGAGTAATGTGATACAATGTGTAAAAAGTGCAAAACAAAAAACGCATGTATATAACATGCACCTTAGTGTAAAAGTAATTGCTACAAAATATCCATAATGAAAAATCAAATGCACTAAATATTAACTGTGAATCAATGTGATGCAATGTGCAAAGAAAACCGACAAGAAAAACGCATGTGTGTAACTTGCACTCCAGTGAAAATAATAAATGGTTAAAAAATGTCCATGATCCTGGATCTTCAATAGTCCATTAAGTAAATAGAAGATAAAACATTGGATGTAGAATAAACTTAGTTGTTTTGAATTAGAGGAACAGCGCATACAGACCCTGGTGGGTCTCTGCTAAAGGTGAGGTGCATTCCAGAAGATTTCTCTGTTGATGGTCACAGGAGACTAAGTTTATTCTACATCCAATGTTTTATCTTCTATTTACTTAATGGACTATTGAAGATCCAGGATCATGGACATTTTTTAACCATTTATTATTTTCACTGGAGTGCAAGTTACACACATGCGTTTTTCTTGTCGGTTTTCTTTGCACATTGCATCACATTGATTCACAGTTAATATTTAGTGCATTTGATTTTTCATTATGGATATTTTGTAGCAATTACTTTTACACTAAGGTGCATGTTATATACATGCGTTTTTTTGTTTTGCACTTTTTACACATTGTATCACATTACTCCAAGGTCAGCATCTACTATTTCTGACACTTTGCGGTCTCATTCACACAGCGCGGCTTTTACCATTAATTTCATACGTTATATCTGACCACACAGATTTCAGCTGCTGCTTAACTTGATTAGAGTAGTGGCGCGAGGTTTCACATCATTCACATGTAGCGACATACCTTTGCAGCGGCCGTGATAGTGTGACTTTCGGGGCGACGTTCCAGCGACGGTAGCGCGACCTTCTCAGTCGGGCTCCATAGAAAAAAACCAAAATCGCGCAAAATCCGCCGAAAAAAGGGTCCGGTAGAAGCGACTTGCGATCGCGACATGGAGCGAAGACAGCTCCATTGACTATCATAAGCCGGCGACTTCTCGCGATATCGCGCTGCAAAAATGCGCGATAAGTCGCGACATGTGAATGGGGCCTTAATGGTACCTTGGGTTCCCGATAGTAAACTACTTCCTGTCCTAGGGTGACAAGGTGTTTATCAGAATATATCGAAGAGCAAAATCCTTACCCTAGGCTACTTTCTTGTTTAGCCTACAAACACCTCCCCCTTTCATCATTTCCATTTTCTAAAGAGAAGAGGTTGTGTAGCTTTAGGCTGGGTTCACACATAGGCGTATCGAATATGCGCGTTTGTACCGCAATTCGCAGTACAAAAAACTGCGCGACAAAACACACGTTTCCGAGTGCTACCTGGCTTTATCCCAATGGATACGCGCCCCAAAGAAGCTCCTGTACTTCTTTGGGCGTAGGGCGTTTTGCAGCGCGTTCCTACGCACTATAAAACGCCCAGGTGGGAACCGTGCACATACGCAATCATTGGTTTTCACATGTTCAGCGTTTTACAGAGCGTAGGAACGCGCTGTAAAACGCCCAGGTGTGAACCAGGCCTTACAGGCGATAGCTTAGAAAGCTGATAACATTGTTATAGGCAGAATACTGGATTTCTAGCAGGACCAACATGCTTTTCTGCACTTGCAGCATATGTGCTTGGCCTGAAAAGAAAATTAAAAGCAGCCACCAAGACTGGTAAACTACAATATATTAAAACGTAATTCTTTGGTTTAGATCTATTTTAAGAAAAATGTATACAGTAAGGCATAATGCCAAATATACCCAATAGATTTGGGGTTTATATACATTTTAATGGGCATATGCCTTCTCTATGCCCTATATCAGTTCCTACAAAGTGAGCTGGATTACAAGAGCCACAGGGACTCTTGATGCATTATAAACACATGCGATACAAAATGTACATGGTATTATATACATGGTATGTAAATGTACATGGTATTATATAACCTACAGTTCTATGCAAAGTGTATTCCAAAAAGGTCCTCCAGCTCACACGAGTCCACCCCCCACTATTGAAAACGTAGAAAAGCAAAGTCACACTGTCTGCATATCTTCTGTTACCTGCTGCTAACACACTCACAAAAGGAATTCAAGGACTGGGCTATTGACCTTGTGTCTGAATAAAGGGGCAGGGTGACAACTTGTCAGCACACAAAAGCTGCTGCTTAGCATAAAGTATAACTGAGTACCCACAGCTGTACAAGACAACTGTATGTGTGTGTATGTGAGGAACAGCAACCACAAGTTTCAAGACAGATCCTATTTAAACACTGCTAATGTAAAAAACATGTGTAACAAGTGTACATATTATATCACAATACTATTCAAGAAAGGCACCTCACACAAGACACACAAGATCACAATCTAATAATTGGAAGAATGGGAGCACTAGACAGCTGTAGCAGATAACTGAACAGTGTAAAGAGCCATTATGACATCGCTTTACACCTGATTATGCTGTAATGTGATGAAGTGCAATTCAATTTGGACTATATTGGGAGCACAAATATGTTGAAGATTGCGGCAATACATTTTACACAAATGAATGTTTCCAAGTTTATCTAGCCTCCTCTCTCCAGGATCAAGGTTTCTATGAATGCAGGCATCTGTAGATGCACCACTAGAAGACTTTTGGCAATCAGTTACCCAGTGTAAAGGTGGCCATACACTTTACAACCATCGCAAGACCTTAGTCTTGCGATGGTTGCAAAGTAATTTTAAAAAAAACTTACAATCTGCCCATCTTGGACAGGCAGATGGTACTTGTGATCGCAAGCCCGCCTCCCTGAGGGGCGGACTTCCGATGACCGCAATGATGAACAGTGTGCGCATGCACACACCGGACCGTGCGGCATTGATCTTACGATCATGCTAAAAATCAGCCGAAAAATCGTACCATTCTCGGTTGGTTTTCTAGCATGCTCCGTAGACAAAAGACATGCGACAGTACAGTAGAAACGGTTGCACGTCTTCATTCACACTGCACGATTCTCGTACGATCGCGGGATTTCCCACGATTCTTGTACGAGAATCGTGCGTGTATGGGCACCTTATGGCTGCCTCCAGATATCTCTGGGCTCCTTCATGATCAGAGACAGTTAAAGTGGACCCTTACTCCCTTTCATTATACATTCACATCAGAATGCAGCGACGCATCCACATATGAAATCTTACATTCGTTAAAGATTGTTTGCTTTTACTTACAATTACTGCTTTGGCACTACCTGGTTGAGTGAGGCACTGGTGATACAGATGCATCCTGGGAAGGCTACATCACCAGTGCCTTCCAGGGAAATCACATCTGTAAAAGATCTGAGATCCCAGGAGAAAGGCTTTTATTTCCTGCCATGTTCCAGGAGGCAGACCCAGAGTTCCAGGAAGTAAAGGGACATGGATTCATCTGCCCTTAGGCCTGGTTCACACCAGGGCGTTTTTGAGCAGTTGGAAAAGTGCTTTTAATTGCCCAACAAAAGTAATAATAGGATTTTGGTACTCACCGTAAAATCTTTTTCTCTCCGTTCATTGAAGGACACAGGGAACAGATCGGAGATCATGTACTGTAGGGTAATATCGCCACCTGCAGGAGAAGGACGCTAGGCACAAAAAAACTAAAGACCAATTACAGCCTAGGGGCGGCCCCTGCCGGTGGCCAAACCCCCCACCTACTGAGAAGTCTCCAGTTTAGTAACATCAATTACAGCCTAGGGGCGGCCCCTGCCGGTGGCCAAACCCCCCACCTACTGAGAAGTCTCCAGTTTAGTAACAAGCAGTAAAGGAGTACACACCCACATAGAGGGGCGGGCCCTGTGTCCTTCAATGAACGGAGAGAAAAGGATTTTACGGTGAGTACCAAAATCCTATTCTCTCCCGTTCATTGAAGGACACAGGGAACAGATCGGAGATCATGTACTGTAGGGACGTCACAGAGCAGTACCAAAAGAGGGGTGGGCCAACAGAAACAACAAACCGTAACAGAAAAAGGAGGCTCACGCCCCTTAATAGCATACGCCTGAGATACTGTGTCGCGAATCCATCGAGAGATGGTAGCCGACGAGGCAGCCCTGCCCTTCCGGGGGCCATCTGCAACGACAAACAGGGAATCCGATTCCCGAACCGCAGCCGTAGCCCTCAGGTAAACCCGGATGGCGCGGACCACGTCCAGACAGTGCAGTGCCCTCTCCTTCCTGTGGACAGGCTTCGGACACAAGGAAGGTAGGACAATGTCCTCATTGAGATGGAAAGCCGAAACTACCTTTGGCAAGAAAGACGGCCGAGGCCGCAGAACAACCTTGTCCCGATGCAGGACCAGCAACGGGGACGAGCAAGAGAGAGCCGCCAATTCGGAAACCCTGCGGATCGAGGTGATCGCCACCAAAAAAGGCCACCTTTTTTAATTGGTCTTTAGTTTTTTTGTGCCTAGCGTCCTTCTCCTGCAGGTGGCGATATTACCCTACAGTACATGATCTCCGATCTGTTCCCTGTGTCCTTCAATGAACGGGAGAGAAAATATGATTTTCAATGGCCCTTGTTCACACATGAGCAGAAAAACGCTAGCAGGAAAACCCCAAACGCCTAAAAAAGTACATGAGCGTCTTTTGGGCAGTTAAAAGCGGGGTTTTGCCCCATAGAAGGCATTTCAAAGGAAAGAAGTGAAAAAGCGGTGCCGCCTAGGTGTGAACCAGGTCTTAGTGAAAATGGCCACTGTGAGAAGAATGGGGAGGAAAATAAAAAAAAAGTGTGCAAAGAATAAAAAGCCAGCAATTATCCATATGTATTGGTTAGTAGATTGCCTCTGTTATTTTAACGGGGGTGTGCTCCAAGCAAAGTGTGGCTACGATCCTAAGAAGAGTTGCAAACAGCACCCAGACGCAACGTTTTCTCACATGTACTGTTGCAGTAACTTATTATCATCTCTACATAGAGTAGGTTCATAAAAATACAGCATCAGTTTGGAAGACAAAAAAAAAAAAAAGTCTAAATTAGAATTAAAATGGATACTCACTAAAATCGTGCAATAGTTTCCCTTTATCTAGACAAAACTCCACGCAAACAACTCAAAATAAGGTATTCAGCCAAAGCAAAAACAATAGCCATAGACTTCTCCCTTAAAGTGACACTAAACTCAAGCGTTTAGTACCTGAACTATTAACAAAATTATCTTATTTGTGTATCAGTCAGCTATAGATCCTCAAATCATCTCTGAATTGGTGCCGACACTGTCCTTCCTTCTGGAGGGTGACTACTTGTGTTCCCCTTGGTCTCTGTGTGTTGTACAGTAGCCACTGCTCCAGGTGAACTACAATACCAAGTTGTTTGCTAAATTGTATTGAGAGATTGCAGTCCATCTCAGGAGTGAGCTTGGAGCGGTGACTACTTTACAAGACACACAGGAACCATAAGGAACAAAAGTAGTCACCCTCCAGAAGGAAGGACAGTGTCAGCACCATTTCAGAGAAGATTTGAGGACCTACAGGTGAGTGATACACAAATAAGGTAAATTTTTGTAAATATGTAAAAGATATTTAAATGTATTTGAAAGGTTTAACTCCTGAGTTTAGTGTCACTTGCAATTCACACCAGATGTATACAATGCTAATCTTATGGTTTCTCCAAGATATTTTACACTGGGACACAAGAAGGAGTATAATGAGTGGGATTGCTTGCAAACACCTTGGATGGGTGGGGTGGTTATATACTTTAACCAAAGTAACTGTGCAGTTACATAACAAAACTCACCTAGACATAGAAATGTTAATACGTCATGTGTTTAGCAGAAACAGTTACCATCTACACACAAATGTACTTCTGACAAACCAAAACATCTCACTTTGCACGACACAAACTTTTCAGAGTTTTTCTATTAGCATGTGCTACTTGTGTACAGTATAAGAGTATCCCATTACCAACCTTTTGGTCTACCAAATTTGATTACTATGAAAGAACAAGCAATCATTTCCAATCTGAGACTAGTTTGTAAGGTCCCACACATACTATGAGCAGCAACAACATTCAGGCACATTCTATAGGTTTAACGCCCTAAACTATAATAGTTATCATCCAAAACAGCCATTTATTTAGGCAGCAACTTCCACTAAGAGCTGAAAATAAGTCACATGGTTGAAAACAAGGAACATTAGGATAATGGTAACTTAGTGTATTCAGGAAATGCATTCCAGACCCCTATACAATGTCAGATGCATTACCCAAAGGCACCATCACTAGTGTGCAGCGTTATCTGCATTTACAGGACATTTTGATATCCTACCCGTCACTTTAGCCTTCAAAATGTTAACATATTTTAGGCCCCCAGGCACATGCCAATGAAAACATGAGCCCTGGTGCATTCAGAGCTTATTTCTAAATGCACCTGGAAGCATGCAACGCTGAATGCACACCTAGATGTTCAGCAGCATCTGGATTCAGTCTGTCTAGCTGTGTTCCTGGGACCATTAAGTCTGATGTAAACATGTCTAAAAATGGGACCAAACCCAAAAAAAGGTTATGTGAAGCATACAAGTTGTTTATACTGCCCAGATAACTTCTCCTGTGTTTAAAGGAGAACTATGAGGCAAGTGATTTTCACTCAGCCTCATAATCTGAGCCGACCTGTGACAATGAAACTGTCACAGGTCGGCTCAGTAGATCAGGAAGTGAGCGAACACATACCGTCGCTCGCTCACTTCTCGATCTATCCGTGCAGAGTCGTGACTGTCACTCACAGCTCCCTGCAGGGATCCCCCCCCTCCCCTGTCCGATCCTCCAGTGCTGACTGGCGGGGGCAGGTACAGCTGGCTCTGCCTCTAGATAGGCAGAGCCAGCTGTCAAACCCACAGCTGGTGGATCCAGACAACATTGTCGGGATCCGTTCCGGCGCCTCAGTATACCGCGAGCAGTAGCTCGCGGTATACTGAGCTTTGTGTGACGTTAGGACGCTAGTTTGTGTCCTCCCGTTACCCTTAGGAGAACTATGGGGAAAAGCACTGACCCCATAGTTCTCCTTTAATGCAGAAGTCCCATCCGCATGGGGCCGAAGCCTTGCAATAGCACACAAACACATTACCCACCTCATGATTAGAGCAGAAGAAAATATTTTCATGTCATGAATTTGTTGCACTTGACCACCAAGTGTTGCTATCAAATTAAACAGACAACCACGCCTGGCAGATCCTTGTCAGGCCCAAGAAATGTTCAGCTTCAAAAGCAGACATTGAAAATAAAACTCCTGAGCACTTCTCTAGCTTCTTTCCACCACAACTGATGTTTACATGCTCTTAAGTTTTATTACAGGTTTTGCAACCATAAATCAGCACAATTGCAAGTTAGGTCCTCTCCCTACTTCCATTCATACTAGTCCACCTGCTAAAAATGCAGAGATTTAGCGGGAGGGCTAGCCAGTTGTTACAAGTCCAGTGGGCTTGTTGTGTTGCACTGTCTCAGCACATCATTGGTTTTTTTTCCCTTTAACTTTGTTTGGAATGTACAAACTGTACATGCCAACATGATCTACTACGCTGCAGTGACCTGCAGTACGACAATTGTTTTCCATGTGTCCTAGCGATGACTGGCGTTTGTTCAGTTGCTTATTATGTTTTTCAATACACACACATATTTGTATTACTATAGGTGCATGAAAAGACAACTGATGGGGAAACAGGAAACAAATGTGCCATTTCATGGTGCAACATTTACACACAGAGTAAAATAACTGCTACTGGATACAAATAGTATGAACTACTGTGGAAATCTACACCGACAGATCAAGTCTGCCATTACTGTTCCCTTAACAGTTACCAAGTACATTAGGTGGGAACATTCTTGAATTATGCTGGGCACACACCTTACAAACATCGCAAGACTGTCTTGCGATGGTTGTAAGGTAGTTAAAAAAATGTACGATCTGCCTATCTTGCATAGGCAGATCGTACTTGCATCCGATGACCGTAATGCCGAACGGGCAGTGTGCGCTTGCGCACACCGATCCGTCCAGCTTTTATCTTACGAACATGCTGCACACCCGCCGGACATCGTACGATGCTCGGCGGGTTTTCAAACATGTTCGTACGATCGTAAGGTGTGTGGGCACCCTTATCCATCCTGCCAAAATTTATGGACCAGGATAATATATGTTTCTAGTATGAACTAAATTCCAACAGTGAACCTGGTTTCCACCTGAGAAGGTAAAATCAATCAAAATTTCAAACTGCAGTCCTTAAGTCTCCAATGGCATTATCGAAAGTTCTAACGCGATCTTTCTTTTGAACGTTCGTACAAAATTCTAACCATGTACGACTAGCTCTCTCCAGAAAAGATCGCCTCATAGAACAGTAAAGGCGGCAAATGCTGGCCTATGGAGAATACGGAGACCACCATCAGAACACACGTTTCCTCTTTAGTTGATCTTCAGCTTTTAGTGTCAGCAAGTGCAATTCTTTCAGGTGACCAAATTGTCCCTATGTTATGACATGTTCCTAACAGCAAACCCTTCCCCATGTAAAAATTAAGGAACCCTAAAACATTGTCCTCATTCTTAACTCTCCTAGAAAAGAAGCCAAGAGACTTCCAACTTCCCTTATTACAACACAGACTCACAAGTTCCTTGGTTACAAGGAAGATGACACTCCCAGACTTTATTCTGATCTCTCATGATTTGCATACTTATTCCAGATCAATGACTTAGAATTAATGTTAGCAATATTGATCTCAGGAAGTGTTCACTGTAAAAGACATTTCAGAGAACTATTGGGGCTGTCATGGCTGACCTCATTCTACTTCCTGGTTTTATTCACTGACCTAGAGCAGGCTTTCTTTAAGAGTTTACATGTGTATACCATCTACATACAACAGGTTTTGTAGGCAACAATCCCACCTCTTTAGTCATTATCTGCCCCCTGGCTTCCTGATTGGCTTGGAAGACCAAGGGAGCATGGAGCAGGTATCCCGCCAATCAGGAAGCCGGGCGGCGTGTAATGACTCGCCGCCCGGCTTCCTAATATCGGAAGTTCTGGTATCGGGAGAAGTATTGGGTATCAGTATATCCCTAATTAAAATGTATGTAAAGTGCTTCTAACATAGTTGCTTGGAAGTTGCATATCATCTTCTCACAATATTCTGCACAGCAGAAATCAAGCCAAGTATTAGAGGTAATACAATAAGCCAATCAGGCTGATCAATGCACACAGATGCCAACCAAATATCACAATATAAGCACTACACAATAGTACCCATAAACAGGCAGGTATCTCCCTCCAAGGTATTCTTGCTCATCTCACATCACTATCTTGATTCTTAGTTAATGGATTTTGTGGCAGACGTGCTGTACTTTTCACAAACCCTTCTCTAAAAGAAAGGTCTGGCTCCATTTGCATGGAGATTTATAAACAGGTTGGAATTTGAATGTGTGGCTTCTAACATTTTATAACGGCCAGAAGCACTATACAACCTTAGTGAAGTTCTAAAAGTCCCAGTTCTCATCAGAGCATTAAACTGGACCATCGAATCTTAGCTGGGATCAAGCTTTTCATAGTCACTCTAGAACTACTAAACTTTGCTCTCCATTGAAGAAATGTACAGAATAGGATTATAACAAAAACCATGCAGCTATTGTCTGTGAAGGTTCTCATTCATCCAGGTCATGGTATATCTTGGAAAAAACAAACGCAAGTCCAGTTGCCTTGACTTATTTTTTACAGATACATGCAGCTATTCCCACCACATTTACACAGATGATATAGCTACTAAGCTTCAATCTCCATTGAAGACATGTACAGAAAAGGATTGTTACAAAAACCATGCAGCTGTCCACACATTTACACAGATATAAAAAACAAATCACTAAAAGAAAGCATTAAAAAAAAAAAATCTATTTGTACTATGTGGTTCCAAAATCCAATCCACATTAGTTTCACTGCACCCTTTGACCCCAGACTATACCTTGTCTGCACAACATACTACGTTTATGGTATTAACACTGCAGTATCAATGGTCATACTTGCAAAACATTCAAACCTCAAAAAAAATCATTATTGTGTCTGCAACAAACAAAACATTACAAAATAGATTAACAAAATAAATAAATAGGTCCCAGAATCACAGCATATAAACCACACCACATTACCCAACAACTGAGCCATATTTAAATAAAACAGAGTACAAAATTATACTATATGCAAAATTATCTGTAAAAAATAAGTCAAGGCAATTGGACTTACAAGCAACAGCAAGACCAGTTGCCTTGACTTACAGATATACCATGACCTGGATGAATGAGAACCATCACAGATATATGCAAAATGAAACTAAAATATGGATAATGAAGCCCACATACATTCAACAACTTACAGTAAAGAGCAAATAAAGTGAGGCCTGGCTCAAGCATTTTATTTGCCAACATGTACCTACTCTGCAGCTTAGACAAAACAAGCAATGCAGAAATACCAAATGAAAATCTCTGGTGTGCGCAATAAATAACCAGACAAATCTAACACTTACGTTAGCAGCATGCAGATCAGATGTAACTTTCCAAACTCGCCTGTACTGTATAATGCAGCCTGTTGTCTCCTCACACATATGAAAGCCGATACAGGTCAATCCCCTCCCCCAAAACAGCCAGCAAGAGCCTTTCCCAGCCCTGATGATAACATTTGGGAGGAGATGTAGTCAGGGTAGTTCATTGCATCTGAAAGGGGCAGCAGGATATGCACAGATGGCTCCCACCCCCCATCCCAAAAACAAACATTTCATGGAGGATCTTCAGTCCTCACTAAACCTACTGATTAGGACTCCCTCCCCCAGAACACAATATACTAGACCTGTGCACACCTGTATTAACATTTGGAATTTGGAATGAACTACTTCTCTATTGTATGATCACTTAACAGCACGAGAAAAAAACCAGTCTAGAAATGGAACAGAAAAGGTGGCAGGTTACTAGACCGACATGTGAGATGCTCCCCTATAGGTATATGCCGTGCAATAGGTATAATGCCAGCTAGTGTTCCCAATTATATGCCCCCTATAGTGGTCATGAACACAAACGGAAAAAGCTACTAAAATCTACACAGGGTTGGTCTTGTTGTTAGGGATGCACTGACACCAAGTACCGTACAAGTACCGATACTTTTGAGCTCCAAGACTAGACTAGAGAAAAACTCAAAAGTTAGGAGACATGTCATTTGTAAGTAGCACACGGAGATCCTGGGATTTCTACATCTGTTTTATTGTATGATTTTGTTTTTATAAATATATATAAGTGATGCACCAATACCAGTTTTGAAAGTACAAGTACTGATACTTGTTCAAGTACTCACAGATGCAAGTACTGATACATTTGTTTATTGTCATGTGACAGTTTTCTAAAACAATACAGACCAATGATTTCAGGACAGTGGTGGTGCGCCAAAGCCAGGTCCCAGCTGCAACCCTGATAGTGCTCATGAAAATGCCAAGTATCGGCATTGGTATCGGGGCATCCATACTTGTTGTGTTTAAATTCTGCAAAACATTTACATGTGAATGTCTGTAAGCCATAGTTCCCACCTAGGAGTTTTGGAGCAGTTGGAAAAAGTGCTTTTAAATTGCCCAACACAAGAAATCCCAGGATTTTCAATGGCCCTGGTTCACACCTGAGCAGGAAAACGCCAGACGCCTGAAACGATACAGGAGCTACTTTGGGCAGTTAAAAGCGCTTTTCCTCCCCATAGACTTTATTGGAAATGCCCAAACAGAAGCATGTTGCACATTTTCGTGTACGTTTTTGCGCTTTTGTATGCACGTTCTTCCATTGCCCACAATGGTTTATGAGCTGCCAATCAAAATGTGCGCCTTCATGTACACGCGTTAAAATGTGCATACAAATGTGCACAACGCGCAAATAACCGCATGCTGCCAACGCGCAAAAACGGTGCCACCTAGGTGTAAACCCTGGCTTAGTGCGGCCACTGCCTACTAGCTTTACTCCAGGAAGAAAAACTTACCCTTGCACTGAGGCTACCACCACACTGCAAGGGTTAAGTGGTCATTTACATTTAGGCCCCATTCACACTGAGCGACATGAAAATTGCGCGATTTTATATGAGCGATATTGAGCGACTTGTCGCGCTACTTTTTCCTATTGGGCTGTATGCAATCAGGAGCGAAATCGCTCAAAAAAAGGGTCATGTAGGAGCGACAAGCTACAGCGACGTGCTACAAGCGATATTGAGCGGCGGGATGTGAACAGCTCCATTGAAATGGATTGGAGAAGCTACATAGAGCAATAGTGTGGAAATATGAGCAATATCGCTGCAAAAATCGCTCGATAAATCGCTCAGTGTGAATGGGGCCTAAAGGTCGTGACACACTGCACGCAAAGCCGTGCAGAGCAAAGCAAAGCTATCCGGCACGGAGCTTTGCGTGCAGTGTGTGAGCTGAGTGCAGTCAGATGATTGACTGCACCTTCAGCCAAATCGGCTCGTGCTTAACAACCGGCCAGACGTCGCATCCCGCCGCGCCGGTTTATACGCGCGAGCCGATTGGCTGAAGTTGAAATTGTTCAATTTGGCACGCTCAGCTCCGCGAGCTCTCGCCAGCTGAGGTGCCCAGAAGAAAATTACATGACATACTGCTCGCAAAGGCAGCGCGCCACCGCTCCGCGCTGCTTCGCCTGCAGTGTGTCACGGCCTTTAGGGTGTGAAAACAGATAAACTCACCTGAACGTCAGTCCCTGCAGACTCTTCTCGCCCTCCGCTCCAGTGATGGTATGTCCCTCAGCATCCTTGCATTCAATACACTGTACAGGATGTGATGACTCATGGGTTCTTAGACCGCCAGAGCAAAGAGAAAGTGGCTATGACATTATGACATTTTAGACTGGGGTGTCTTGATATTTCGCAAACTTTTAAAAGGGTGCCATGACCAAAAGAAAGTTGAGAAACACTGATTTAGACAGCCACAGGGTAGTTTTTTTTCACTACTCCCTCACAGCTCCACACCTTCTCCCTAATGTCCAGCCCGCCTCTCTACCGTGCCAGCCTCTCCTACAGCCTGGAGCCCAGCTGCATATGGCGCAAGGCGTTGTGGGAGATGACACAGATTAGGATGACCCGGAAGCACAAACATTTTTTAAAAAAAATCAGAAGCTATTACTAAGAACTTTGCAGTTTAACAAAATATTTTGGAACAGAACAAGAAAGTCTTGTTTTAAATACATAACGTGATGCTGGTGCCTTGAGTTCTCCTAAAATGCTAGACACGGGCTGCATGTGTCGTCATGCACTGTGATGCAATGATGTGCGTTTACAAATCAAAACTGCATGAAGAAAAAAGCAAAAGATGTAAAACTAGTCCCAGTGTTTAGAATCTTCTTGCCAGTAACCTGATATTCTGGGAACACCAATTACATATAATGTTACCAACAATGGTCACGCTAAGCAACGTTTGCTCCAAAACCAAAAAGAAAAATTGACTAACTGCAAATCTTGTTGACACCATCAGACTCCACACTGCAAAGCCCCGACAACTCAAATCTATCATTTTTTTTTTTTTTTTAAGAAGATTAAAGCTAAAATTCCAGTTCTACATTTATGCTGTCTGTGTTCCTGTTGATATGCTTTTGTTTTGCTCTTTAGCACAGGAAGTACGAAAAAAAAATTCCCATGGTGGGGACACACACACAGTAACAAAAATACTGACAGAGGTTCCAATCATCCTGCACAAAAATATTTGTGCACTGTATACTACTAATGGATTCCATATCAGAATTCTTACAAAAGGATTTAAAGAAGTCCAGGAAAAAAATGGATTGACCCTTGCAGTGGGGCTACCCACGTAC
>NW_017306319.1:2871647-2882722 GCF_000935625.1 Nanorana parkeri | reverse complement strand
GAAGAGGTTTATACCCTAGGATGCCAGCACAGATCTGCTACCATGCCATAAAGAGGTCTGGCAGGATCAACCAGGTTTTTCCCATGAATTAAATCATAAAAGACTATCAAAAAAATGTATAGTAATCAGGCACCTAGAAAAATAAACTTTTGGGGGTAACACACACAAGGTGCAGAAGCTGAATAGACAGCAATGTGTCTGTTCAAAGCCTTTTAAACTTGGCAAGTAAACAATTATGTTCCCCATCAAACAATTCAATGTCTCCCAAAACAGTTACTTTCAAGGCATGTCAATTGTGAAGGTTGCCAATGTGCTTATTTTGGATCTCAACTGAACTTTGAAGCCCTCAAATGGATTGGGTCATAGCTGATCACATGTGAAGCACATTGGCAACTGAAATCCAGATAGTCACCAAGATGGCACCTTCCTTGTAAGGTATAGGTTGGAGATTAGCTGACCTGTGACAATGAGACTGTCACAGGTCGGCTCAGTAGATCGGGAGATGAGCGAACACATACCGGCTTTCGCTCACCTCTCGATCCTGTCACGGCTCTCTGCCGTGACAGGGGAGGGGGCTGGATTCCCCCCTCCGCCAGCACTGACTGGTGGATCGAACGGGGGAGGGGGCGGGTACAGCTGGCTCTGCCTCTAGATAGGCAGAGCCAGCTGTCAGTCACGCAGCTGGGTGGATCCCGGCACAATTGTCGGGATCCGCTTCAGCTGCGGTGTCTCAGTATACTGCGAGCTGTAGCTCGTGGTATACTGAGCCTAGGGTGACGGGAGGACGCTAGTTTGTGTCCTCCCGTTACCCTAGGGAGAACTATGGGGAAAAGACTTAACCCCATAGTTCTCCTTTAAGGGGGAGTAGGGCTGCAAGAGAACACGTTATAAAATTGCCCGACACAACACAGCATAATTGCACATTATGGCAAACTTACCTTTCTTTGCGTTTGCCTTCACCCAGCAACAACAGTTATGCACGTCTCCTTGCTGTTGCCTTTTCCAAATCTTTCTTCTGCCATTGGGTGGCCAGTGATGATTTAGCCCCTGCCCAATTATTGCATCATCACCAAGTGTATACTGCACTCTGCATGCTACAAGTTCCCTTTAGAGGAGGCATTAAAGCGAGGCGAATTTAAAAAAAACCAAAACTAAAAAAAAACAAAACTCAAGAGGTACATATTTTTGGCAGGACATGTAAAGTATCTTCTGCCCCCAAAAATTCTTCCCCTCTCCCACAGAATTTTGTTTGTGTATACTGCATGCACCGTGCCGTGGAAACAATCGCATCTAAGATGCAGTGAATGTACCGGGTGTTCGGGAAGGATGCAACTTGCACATTAGGGCAAAACCCCAAAAATTACAAAGCAGTTTATTTCTGCTTTAAAAATGTACTTGTAGTTAACCAATAAAACTCATGCTACAGGCCTGTAGTATATTACTAATCGCATACTTGCCTTAATGACCAAGGAAACATGTGGGTCCCGAGGTTACACAGGTTGAGAACCACTGCTATAGAAGTATCACTCATCAGCTGGGTACACAAAGAAAACTAGACCACAAGTTACGTGCACATCTTGACTTTTGAAAAAGCCCAGAAATGATCCTTGCCTCCATATTTCCCGCCTCTCCTCTTTCCACTAACATACATAGTATGATAAGGAGGCAATTTCCTTGCTAGCTTAATGCAGAAAAGAACACTGAGCAAGTTATAATTATTAGTCACTGGAGATGACAATGCAGCTTTCCATGGGTGGCTCTGTTGCTCCTCCATAGAGGAGAGCCACCCTAGGACAGGGAGTCTATGTCGTTTTTGCTCAATGGCGCATCTGACGCATATTTACATTTATATGTGCGTAAACGTGGGGATTGGGGACAAATATCTTTTGGGTTGTTTTTTTTTTTATATTCAACTTATTTATTTTCTTACACTTAATGTTATTGCTATTAAATAGGGGGATAGCAATCCCCTTGTATAATAGCAAAGGCACACTGACAGGTCCTCTTTATGGAGACATTAGGGGTCTCTAGGACCCCTGTCACCTGGAGACCACCAAAGAAGCTGATGAAGCAGAGATCTGCTTCATCAGCTGCTTCTCTCTGGCTATAGCAGCCAGATGACTGACAGGTATTACACATCACTTCCGCATTCACTGGAGGGAGTTCTTGCTCCTGACACTCCTGAGCCTCGGAATCCGGGATTGAAGGTGAGGGTGCAGGAGGGGGCGGCGGCACTCGGAGGGTGAATACAGCCAGACAGCACATACAAGCAATAGGCAGGCTATAGAGCCACCGATCGCTTGTATGTGAAACAGCCAGTAACGGCTGTGTACAACTGACGGGTTTTTCCTGCCCGTGGGCGCGCGTGAGCAGAAAAAAAAAAGCTGTCTAATTACGGCAGCCCGCCCATGTGAGTCTGCTGTCCGTCCATTTTTTTGCAACGGGCGGACGGGAAGTGGTTAAGGATTGGCAAGCCGAAATTTTGGTTTTGGGTTTAGATACGCTTCAACTGCCCATCTACAAACTAAGAATCTACAGCCTTTTCAGTTGCTTATCTTTTATACACAGATGTACAAAGATCAACTTTATTTGAATATTGTCAGTATGTGTATTAAAAATCTATTTGTTTAAACAGGTATATGTGAAAACTATTAATAGCAAAGCTTTTCACAGTGCTGCACAATGGTTGTGCATTACAACTCCTCTTTACAATACAAGCCCGGGAGTCACCCAACTTTCTTATAATAATGCAGTCTTTGTGAGGTCAAAATCTTACCTGCACTCTGGGCGCCAGAAAAAGAAAAACCCCTTGCTCTTGTAGGGCCTCCCCGGACTGCAAGGGTTAATACATTTAACTATTATTTCAAGGTAATCAGATAACCAGCTACAGACCGATGCCCTTGGTTAATCCAGGAAGAGCCAAGTACAGGTGTGTGTATAGCCAAAAAGTTATCTGTTGTTGGCTTTGGATGCAGTGTGGAAAGATCAGTGCCGCTGTTAGGCTGGGTTCACACCTAGGCGTATTGAATATGCGCGTTCGTCGCGCGTTTTTACCACGATCCGCAGTAAAAAAAAACGCCCCAAAGAAGTACATGTACTTCTTTGGGCGTAGGCCGTTTTGTAGCGCGTTCAGAAGGGCTGAAATACGGAAAGGTGTGAACCATACCCATCAAAACAATGGGATTTTCAAGTTTGTATGTTTTGTAGAGCGTTCATAGAGCGTTGAACGCGCGACAAAACGTAAAAGGTGTGAACAGGGCCTTAGGGTTTTATTTCCATTTGGGTCTCCGTTAGGTAGGTGCACCCAATTGTACCGGTGACCACTGTGTCTGGTAAAGAAAGTGGTGGGAAATACACAAGTTGTCACTGGAACAGGAATTGAAGAAACTCTTAGAAAGTTATTACCAGAACATGTGTTTCTCTGTTATAAGAGGGGAATTCCCATCACTTTTTTTGACATTTAGGACCAATCCCTGCAGCCTCTTAGGGACAGGAAGTAAAAGCAAAATCTCCACAAAAACAGAAAAAAAAAATTTAAAAAATATCCATAACTAAACTTCCAGGTTAAAGCGGAAGTAAAGTTGGTTTGTTAACAAGTGCTGACAGGCAGGCTTTGTTTATGACAGAAGAGTGTATGTTTCTCCTGCGATAGTGCTTCTACTTGACTGTAAGCACTTTGTGCTGTTTGCATGCACAGATAAATAAAGTTTACTGGAAAAAGAAAGAGAGAGAGAGAGGGGGGAGAGAGAGACATTTTAAAAGTTTTAAAATCCACTACATGAATATGTAAACACGCGTTGGTGTGCCTACGCGCAAAAACAATAATTGCGTTACATATCGCCGCGAGAGAGAGAGAGAGGGGGGAGAGAGAGACATTTTAAAAGTTTTAAAATCCACTACATGAATATGTAAACACGCGTTGGTGTGCCTACGCGCAAAAACAATAATTGCGTTACATATCGCCGCGAGAGAGAGAGAGAGGGGGGAGAGAGAGACATTTTAAAAGTTTTAAAATCCACTACATGAATATGTAAACACGCGTTGGTGTGCCTACGCGCAAAAACAATAATTGCGTTACATATCGCCGCGAGAGAGAGAGAGAGGGGGGAGAGAGAGACATTTTAAAAGTTTTAAAATCCACTACATGAATATGTAAACACGCGTTGGTGTGCCTACGCGCAAAAACAATAATTGCGTTACATATCGCCGCGAGAGAGAGAGAGAGGGGGGAGAGAGAGACATTTTAAAAGTTTTAAAATCCACTACATGAATATGTAAACACGCGTTGGTGTGCCTACGCGCAAAAACAATAATTGCGTTACATATCGCCGCGAGAGAGAGAGAGAGGGGGGAGAGAGAGACATTTTAAAAGTTTTAAAATCCACTACATGAATATGTAAACACGCGTTGGTGTGCCTACGCGCAAAAACAATAATTGCGTTACATATCGCCGCGAGAGAGAGAGAGAGGGGGGAGAGAGAGACATTTTAAAAGTTTTAAAATCCACTACATGAATATGTAAACACGCGTTGGTGTGCCTACGCGCAAAAACAATAATTGCGTTACATATCGCCGCGAGAGAGAGAGAGAGGGGGGAGAGAGAGACATTTTAAAAGTTTTAAAATCCACTACATGAATATGTAAACACGCGTTGGTGTGCCTACGCGCAAAAACAATAATTGCGTTACATATCGCCGCGAGAGAGAGAGAGAGGGGGGAGAGAGAGACATTTTAAAAGTTTTAAAATCCACTACATGAATATGTAAACACGCGTTGGTGTGCCTACGCGCAAAAACAATAATTGCGTTACATATCGCCGCGAGAGAGAGAGAGAGGGGGGAGAGAGAGACATTTTAAAAGTTTTAAAATCCACTACATGAATATGTAAACACGCGTTGGTGTGCCTACGCGCAAAAACAATAATTGCGTTACATATCGCCGCGAGAGAGAGAGAGAGGGGGGAGAGAGAGACATTTTAAAAGTTTTAAAATCCACTACATGAATATGTAAACACGCGTTGGTGTGCCTACGCGCAAAAACAATAATTGCGTTACATATCGCCGCGAGAGAGAGAGAGAGGGGGGAGAGAGAGACATTTTAAAAGTTTTAAAATCCACTACATGAATATGTAAACACGCGTTGGTGTGCCTACGCGCAAAAACAATAATTGCGTTACATATCGCCGCGAGAGAGAGAGAGAGGGGGGAGAGAGAGACATTTTAAAAGTTTTAAAATCCACTACATGAATATGTAAACACGCGTTGGTGTGCCTACGCGCAAAAACAATAATTGCGTTACATATCGCCGCGAGAGAGAGAGAGAGGGGGGAGAGAGAGACATTTTAAAAGTTTTAAAATCCACTACATGAATATGTAAACACGCGTTGGTGTGCCTACGCGCAAAAACAATAATTGCGTTACATATCGCCGCGAGAGAGAGAGAGAGGGGGGAGAGAGAGACATTTTAAAAGTTTTAAAATCCACTACATGAATATGTAAACACGCGTTGGTGTGCCTACGCGCAAAAACAATAATTGCGTTACATATCGCCGCGAGAGAGAGAGAGAGGGGGGAGAGAGAGACATTTTAAAAGTTTTAAAATCCACTACATGAATATGTAAACACGCGTTGGTGTGCCTACGCGCAAAAACAATAATTGCGTTACATATCGCCGCGAGAGAGAGAGAGAGGGGGGAGAGAGAGACATTTTAAAAGTTTTAAAATCCACTACATGAATATGTAAACACGCGTTGGTGTGCCTACGCGCAAAAACAATAATTGCGTTACATATCGCCGCGAGAGAGAGAGAGAGGGGGGAGAGAGAGACATTTTAAAAGTTTTAAAATCCACTACATGAATATGTAAACACGCGTTGGTGTGCCTACGCGCAAAAACAATAATTGCGTTACATATCGCCGCGAGAGAGAGAGAGAGGGGGGAGAGAGAGACATTTTAAAAGTTTTAAAATCCACTACATGAATATGTAAACACGCGTTGGTGTGCCTACGCGCAAAAACAATAATTGCGTTACATATCGCCGCGAGAGAGAGAGAGAGGGGGGAGAGAGAGACATTTTAAAAGTTTTAAAATCCACTACATGAATATGTAAACACGCGTTGGTGTGCCTACGCGCAAAAACAATAATTGCGTTACATATCGCCGCGAGAGAGAGAGAGAGGGGGGAGAGAGAGACATTTTAAAAGTTTTAAAATCCACTACATGAATATGTAAACACGCGTTGGTGTGCCTACGCGCAAAAACAATAATTGCGTTACATATCGCCGCGAGAGAGAGAGAGAGGGGGGAGAGAGAGACATTTTAAAAGTTTTAAAATCCACTACATGAATATGTAAACACGCGTTGGTGTGCCTACGCGCAAAAACAATAATTGCGTTACATATCGCCGCGAGAGAGAGAGAGAGGGGGGAGAGAGAGACATTTTAAAAGTTTTAAAATCCACTACATGAATATGTAAACACGCGTTGGTGTGCCTACGCGCAAAAACAATAATTGCGTTACATATCGCCGCGAGAGAGAGAGAGAGGGGGGAGAGAGAGACATTTTAAAAGTTTTAAAATCCACTACATGAATATGTAAACACGCGTTGGTGTGCCTACGCGCAAAAACAATAATTGCGTTACATATCGCCGCGAGAGAGAGAGAGAGGGGGGAGAGAGAGACATTTTAAAAGTTTTAAAATCCACTACATGAATATGTAAACACGCGTTGGTGTGCCTACGCGCAAAAACAATAATTGCGTTACATATCGCCGCGAGAGAGAGAGAGAGGGGGGAGAGAGAGACATTTTAAAAGTTTTAAAATCCACTACATGAATATGTAAACACGCGTTGGTGTGCCTACGCGCAAAAACAATAATTGCGTTACATATCGCCGCGAGAGAGAGAGAGAGGGGGGAGAGAGAGACATTTTAAAAGTTTTAAAATCCACTACATGAATATGTAAACACGCGTTGGTGTGCCTACGCGCAAAAACAATAATTGCGTTACATATCGCCGCGAGAGAGAGAGAGAGGGGGGGGAGAGAGAGAGAGAGGGGGGGAGAGAGAGACATTTTAAAAGTTTTAAAATCCACTACATGAATATGTAAACACGCGTTGGTGTGCCTACGCGCAAAAACAATAATTGCGTTACATATCGCCGCGAACGTCGGAGTGAGAGCAATAATTCTACAGCCATTAATCACTGTTAGCACTAAACTGATGAGCGGTAAAAGCTTTTAAAATGTCCCCTATGGGAAATTTCGGGGATTGAGTTTTTTTGCACAATTTTAAGGTTCGCCACGTTGTGGTATCTATTTACCCGGTGTGACCCCATCTTTTATTAAAAAAATGGGTATTATATTTTGTTTCTGTGCATTACATTTAATTTTAGTGTATTTTATCCTAAAAATACTGCTTAAATAAACATTTGCGCAAATACCATGTGATTGCAACAAGCATATTTTTTTGTTCTACAGGGCCTCTGCTTTCAGAAAATATATAATTGTTTGGGGGTTTGAGGTTATTTTCTAGCCACAAATTTAGATTTTATCCTGTGCGTGCAAATAGTACGAAATTGCTCCGGACAGCAAGTGGTTAAAACATATGGGAGTAGTAGTTTTTTGTTGTTGTTGAAGATGGCCAATTCTTCATTATTTAGTTTTGTCAAGCATTTGATCAAAAACAAGCTAGATATTCTTTACCATTTATCTGAACTTCACATCTGCAGCCAAACTGATAACATCACTTTATAGTTGCAATATGTTCACATTCACATTGTATAACTTCAAACAATCTATTTAAAAATGCTGCTTACATTTTTTTATTGTTCTCTACTTGCTTACTACCCATGTCATGTTAGGGAAGGGGCTATGAAGTAAGGGCCGTTTTGCACATGGTATCCATGCGATTAGCATCACAAAGCCCAATACACCAAACGCAAAGTGCAGTGTTGCAACTTATTTAGAATGACACCCTTGCACACATCTTGCCAGGAGTGCACTGTAATGCAGAGTAACGCAATAGTGTGTGTGTGTGCGTGTGTGTTTCACCACAAGTTAGGAAAAGCACTCTGCTGGGAGGTATGATAAGGAGCAATTCAGAATGATTGGATTCACAACACAGCAAGGGTACGGTGTATTGTGCTGTGCAATAGCATCTACTGAATGCACAAATATCATGCCTTTAGCGCAACACTACAGTGTGATCTGGCCCTTAATATTTACCATATTAAACCCTGGGTGCGGTGCTGTCAGATCACATTATCAATTGTAAACTAGATTTCCACACTATCCTAACAGAGTTGATATTAAAGTCAAAAGATGTCTTTAAGATTTTTTTTTTTGAATGCCAATTAAATCACTTAAAATGGATGCTGCTCCTTGATGTTTAGAAATGTTAGTCTCCTGCAGAATCAGCTGGTCTCCAGAGCAGCTGATATCCAGTTTTTGGGTGGCAACGTTCCCTTGCAGGGTCCTATGGAGCCACCTTTGTGTGCTAGTAAGCTGTGTGTGTGTCTCCACAAAGGCAAAGCAGGGCAAGTCCCTCCTCTGCTCCCCCTTCCTCCTCTTATGCAAGCTAGTAGATTGGCAACTGCTGAAGATTGCTCTGTCCCTTGTTTTCGTGTACTAGACATGAAGTTCAGGGAAACCGAGTTGAGAGAGTTGGAGCCAGATCTTTGGAGACATGGTGTGTAATAGGGCAAAAATTGCGAGCAATGCTTTGCAGGACATTGTATATTTGTTTGATCCGGATTCATAATTTAAAAAAAAAAAGAAAAAAGTACTTTAAGAGCTGTAGAGTTTGGATTACTCATTGAATGTTACGGAGAAAAAGTCCAGTCTGTTCCTTTGAAATTGCTTAGGATAGCTTGCAGTCCCCTGTATAATTCTGCTCCAAAGAAACAAGAAAGGCAAGACATAATTTTTAAAAAATCATTTTTACGTATGCTGTGTGAAAATACAAAAAAGTACAAACATAGTGGGGGGGGGGGTTCTCAAATTTGACTGCAAAAGTGTTTCTCAAATTTGACTGCAAAGTGGAAATAATCTTTAAGGTCCCGTTCAAACTGATTGATTTATTGCGCCGTAATTCCAGCGATATCGCAGCTATTTACCGCGCGATATCGCTCTCCAATGCATCTCAATGGGGCTCTGTCCATCGCTACAGCAGGACCCCTTTTGGAGCGGATTTTTCCGCGATTCTAGGTTGCTCAATGCAAGCATTTGCGCGATAAGTCGCGCGACAAACGCACGATATCGCGCAAAATGCAAATCGTGCAACAAGCGCGCAATTTGCGAATCCAGTATAAGTGTATAGCACAGCACACACTATCACCTAATACAATAAGAAACATAGCAAGAGTCAGTTGTACTTACCGAGAAACAGCAACGCATCAACATACAGTACATTGTGATCTGCAGTGCAGTTCCTGAGTCTGGCACTTAAGTGTACAAAGGGAGAACGGGGCCAGGGGTGATCTCTATAGGCAGCCCATTATACTGTTACATGTGTTTACAGCCCGGGTCACCAAAAGAACACTATACCCATAGTAAAGTATGGTGATCGCAGCATTTTGCTCTGGGGGCTGCTTTTCTTCAGCTGGAACTGGGGCTTTAGTTAAGACAGAGTTCTAAATATCAGTCAATTTTGGCACCTCTGCTAAAAAGATGAAAAGGAAATTTACCTTTCAGCCTGACAATGACCCAAAGCATACCTTCAAAATCAACAAAAGAATGGCTTCACCAGAGAAAGATCCAAGTTTTGGAATGGCTCAGTCACAGCCCAAACCTGAATCCAATTGAAAATCTGTGGGGTGACCTGAAGAATGCTGTGCCCAGGAGATGCCCCCCAATGACAGATTTAGAGCCCTTTTGCTAGATAGAGTGGGCAAAGATTTCAATGGCAAGATGTGCCATGCAGATAGACCACTAGCCCAAATTACTGGATGCTGTTATAAAATCAAAAGGTGCTTTAATACATTAGTGTAGTGTAGTGTAACCACTTGCTGACCGCGGTGTTAAACCCCCTTCCCATCCAGGCCATTTTTCAGTATTCTGTGCTGCGGTACTTTGACTGACGTTTATTCCGTCATGCAGCGCTGTACTGAAATGAATGTTATACCATTTTTTGGAGACAGATAGAGCTTTCTTTTGGTGGTATTTAATCACCACTGGGGTTCTTACTTTTTACTATATAAAATAAGAACCCCATGGCTCCATACACAGCTATGCGATTGGAGCCATTTATTTGCATATGCTGCATATGGGACAATACACATGTACGCGCATATACACCGCGTATTGAAGGCAGTGTGAATGAGGTCTAAAAATGCATTCAAGCTCCCTATTAACAGAAATATAGCTTATTTGTGTATCACTCAGCTGTAGATCCTCAAATCATCTCTGATGTGGTGCTGACAGGAGGGTAGCTACTTTTGTTCCCCATGGTCCCTGTGTGTTGTAAAGTAACCACCACTCCAAGCTCACTCATGTGATAAACGACAACTTCAATGCAAATTAGTAAACTAAATATGACACTGTAGTCTTTTGTTCCCCATGGCTTGGAGTGGTGGCTACTTTACAACACACAGGGACCATGGGGAACAAAAGTAGTCACTCTTCCAGAAGGAAGGACAGTATCAGCACCAATACAGAGATGATTTGAGGATCTACAGCTGAGTGATGCACAAATAACTATTAACATAAATGTATCTTAAGGTACTTTGAATGTACTTTTAAGATTTAATTCCTAGCTTTAGTAGCGCTTTAATGATACTGACAGATTGCATCACCTATTTTTTGCTTTTGTCCATAGTTCCACTTTAAATACAAAGAATGCCTAAACATAACTCCTTAACAACATTTGTGATTGCATTCTTTTGGGAGAGCGCCAACTCAATTAATCGCATACCTTTCTAACCCCCTGTGCAAATAGCACAACACCCCTGGACAGTCATAACAGAAAACTTCCATAAACCACAATGAAAATTCAGAAAAAGTTCATATTCCGTGTACATATTAGGAGAATTGTTACCCAAAATATAACAGCTGGTTGCACGATTGCTGCACAGCACTATG
>NW_017306319.1:2855466-2871607 GCF_000935625.1 Nanorana parkeri | reverse complement strand
TCTCCCCAGCGTGGTTTTGTGTAGTGGGGGGGGGGGGAGGGGAACCACCGCAAATGCAGATTTGTCGGCTTAAATATCAATATTTTCCCAATGAAACTATAATTATCGAAATGAGCAGCCAACCACTACCACCACCACCTCTATAGTCCCTGGACTGACTGAGTGCAGCTCTTCTGCAACGTTCAGCCTGCGAATGATGAAATCTAAAAGAGGGAACTTTGCCAAAAAAAAGACTGAAAAGGAGAAACCTAACAAAAAAAAAAAAGAATAGCCAAAGCCATAAAACACGGCCCAACCTTGATCACGGGAGCCGATGAGACACAAAAGGCTCAATTCACTAGGCTTCACACAAGAAGGATCTTTAATTGAGCCATTTGACAAATGAAAGCCGAAATCAACTCAGTTTATGGAAATAACAATCCTTGTGCTGGCTGACGGCTGGACAGAACTGACTTTTTGGAAATAAAGATCCTTATAATGGCTGAAAGCTGTTTGCAAATAAGGATCATTATGGCGGTGGGTTAGGTTTGTGAATGGAGTCATCTCAGTGTATTTGCTTAATGCAGCAACTTGCCGGCACAGCAATCCCCACATGTCATTTACAGGCCGCACACACGTGCCAAGGGAGCAGAACATTTTACCTACATGATCTAGAAGCAAGGCTGGCAATCTGGTGACTCTGTGCTGATCACATGTGACTGGACCTTGTGAAGGCAATGCTGGGTCATGATTCCTGTTCTAGAAAGGGAACAAAGTGCACAGGGTGACAGGCAGGTCATTGTGCCCCCCCACCGGATGAGATGATTGAGAGGCTCAGCCCCCCCATATGCACACACTGGTCTCTCACTTACACTAGTGACGTCACATGGAATGAGCTCCAAGCTCCCCCTTCCCCCCACAATGCAGGTGAAAGTCACCCTGCGGGGGGTGGGCACTCGTCCTCTCTCGTGCCGGGTATCGGCCTCCAAGGATGGCACAGAGGCCTATAATAAACAGCATGTACTTGGTACATGTTGCGGAGACATATTGGTGACATATTATGTCAGTGCAGACGTGTGATGTCATTCATTCACAGACAGGCATCAGGCTGGGCTCTGCCATACGTGGCAGCCTCCTTCTGCTCCACACAGCTCTCACCCTGGCCACTACCTTCAGCACACCGCTTATCAGAGCAGCGACTTCTGCCGACAGGCACAGGGCTAGGCTGCCGGGGGGGAGGGGGGATGAGGGCCTGCGTGACAGAGCACGGCAAGCCGGCTAAAGGAAGACACATATCATGGCGGACTGGGCATATAGACCTCCGTACACTAGGCGGTTGAAGGCCAGTGACCGGGGAAAACAGGTACAGTAGAGGATGGTGTCGGATTGGCAGCAGGGCCCCGCCGATTCTCACCTGCTCTCCTCAGTCCGCGCAGCCGGGCGCAGCCGCACCAGCCAGATAGCCCATTTCCGGATCCCGGCACCGCACTGCGCAAGCGCAGATCCCAACCACGTGACGGATTAGAGCGGAAAGGGCAGAGCCTGAGTAAGAGCTGCGTCGCCTTCCACGCTAATATCACGTGGTATCTGCGCAACCGGCGAGTGTAGAAGATGGGTGGGGCTAGTGTCACGTGATTTGGAGCCACGGCCGTGCCGAATGTTATACGGTTTATGGTTGCTCTTTCCCCCCCCCCATCAAACTGGATCTCTGTAACGATTGCTTGAGGGAAGTCTGCAATACACTTTATATGAGGCCTACGTTTCCTCTATGCATTGCTTGAAGTGACACGTTGTGACATATTTGTGAGAGTATATCTGGGATCTTCTGATAGGCCAGCGCCAAAAGACTATAAAACAAGAGCAGACTACTGCACATGAGATTACACGGGATGACAGCCGGATGTTCCACATTACACTTTATTTGGATAATAGCAGTCTACTAAGTATTACATTATGTGGAATAATAGGGGGCTATTCTATATAACGCTGGGGGGAAATAGGGGGGTACTTAATATTACCCTGTGCAGGGTAACGGTGGGCTGCTCCAGATTACACCGTGCAGGGTAACGGTGGGCTGATCCAGATTACACCGTGCAGGGTAACGGTGGGCTGATCCAGATTACACTGTGCAGGGTAACGGTGGGCTGCTCCAGATTACTCTTGCAGGGTAACGGTGGGCTGCTCCAGATTACACCGTGCTGCTCCATATTACACCGTGCAGGGTAAAGGTGGGCTGCTCCATATTACACTGTGCAGGGTAACGGTGGGCTGCTCCATATTACACCGTGCAGGGTAAAGGTGGGCTGCTCCATATTACACCGTGCAGGATAGTAGTGGGCTACTCCACCATACACTGAGTGGGATAATAGCAGACTATCCCATATTACACTGAATAGGACAATAGCAGGCTACTCCATATTATACTGCACATGATGTTAGCAGTCTACTCCATATTACTCTGTGTCTGACAGTGGCAGCCTCCTCCATTTGACACTGTACTGGAGACTGGCAGGTTACTTCTTGTTACACTGACCAGTATAATCGTGGTCTACACCGTATTATACTGCATGGGATAATAGTGGGCTCCATATTACTCTGTGCAATATGGGCTATTCCATCATAGACTGAGTGGGATAATAGCAGGCACAATAGTGGGCTACTTCATATACTGCATGTGATATTTGTGTTCTACAGTATATTACACTGTACAAGATAATAACAGGATACTCCATATTACTCTGTGCAGCATAATGAGCTACTCTGTATTACACTGTGTGCCATAAGAGCGGGCTACTCTAGCATAGCTACTCCATATTACACTGCACAGGATAAAAGCCGTCTGCTCCATATTACACTGCATGGGATAATAGTGGGCTTCTCCAATATGCTGTACATGATATTAGTAATCTACACCATATTACACTGTGTGGGATAATACCGGGCTACTTCATATTACACAGTGTGGGACAATAGCGGGCTATTCAGTATTACATTGCGCAGGATAATAGACTTCTACACCATAGAACAGTGCACAGGACAATAGCAGTCTACAGCATATTACACTGCGTGGGAAATTAGCAAGCTATTCTACATTACAGTGTGTTTGATAATAGCTACTCCATTGCGGGATAAGAGCGGGTTACTCCACCATAGACTGTGTGTGATAATAGCAGGTTATTACATATTGCACTGCATAGGACAATAGCAGGCTAAACCACTTTACAAGGGATTATAGCCATATTACACTGCATGAGATTATAGTGGGCTACTCCTATCACACTGCATAGGAAAATAGCAGTGTAAACCACATTACCAGTGGTAATAGCCATACTGCAGTGCATGGCTACTCCATATTATGCTGTACAAGATAAGAATGGGCTACTCCACAATAGGCTACGTGGGATAATAGTGGGCTACTCCATATTACAGTGCACAGGATAATAGCAGTGAACACCTTATTACACTGCTCAGGATAATAGCAGGCTTGTCCATATTACACTACGTGGGATAATAAAAGGCAGCAGATGGAGTGTTGCATTCCCGGCAAGTAACGCACATCTAAGCCCCAGGTGATGTGGCCAGCATCTCCTGTTTCAGAAAGTGCGGGATGGAGGAGAATACACCACTTCTGGTGCAATGGTGAACCACTTCCAGCTGTGCCAGAGCTACAGACAGAGTGGGTCGTCCCTTTCCTGTAAAGAACCCTGGCAGTGAAGCTGCTGAACCTGGACAGTGGACCGTGGCATCCAAGAACAGAAGGCTCCTGCTCAATTTGATCAGATGGGCTATCTGGCTCAAATTCTGGAGAGGGGAAGTTACATCAACATTTAGACTACGTGAAATCCCCATTAAGGGCAATTTTCTCTTTGATTCAGAGCTAGACACAGTCTTATCGGTCAGCTGAGAAAGGCAAAAAGTTCCCAGGCAGGAAGAAGTTCTGCAATAGGCGAACAGTTGCAACAGACCCCTATAGGCCAAGATCCAGAAACATCCTGGACAGTGGACCGTGGCATCCAAGAACAGAAGGCTCCTGCTCAATTTGATCAGATGGGCTATCTGGCTCAAGTTCTGGAGAGGGGAAGTTACATCAACATTTAGACTACGTGAAATCCCCATTAAGGGCAAGGGTAGGTTTTTAATAAGAACAAGCCTAAAGGTGGCTTATTTTTTATTCTATGGAGTCCACTCCCTAGAAGTTAATGATTCTGCGTCAGGCATAGGGGGCAGACTGCCTCAGTTCAATCACCCAGCCCCTTTGTTGTCCAACAAGAGGGGTAAGCGCTAGACTTTTTAACCTCCCTCCACCAACAAACATTTTCTGACCCGCCTGCTGAAAGACCAAGAATAGGCAGGAGCATTGGTAAACTGCATCCAGACCTTTCTCCAACAGAAGATTATAACCCCTGTTCCTGTAAACCAGCAGTTTTGAGGGTTTTTCCCCATGTCTTCGTAGTGTGCAAACCATCTGGGAACTACTGCATGATCATAATCCTAAAACTTTTAGCAAGTTTTTCATCTACAAGAGATTCACAATGGAGATTATGTACTCGGTGAAAGGGCACATGGTCGCCTTAGATTTGCAGGATGCTTACCTGCACATCCAAATGCATCAATTCTACCAGGAGTAGCTCAGATTTGCAATGCAAATTAGGCAAGGCATTTAGCACCGGCAGTTCCAAGCATTGTCTTTTGGTCTGGCGGCTGCCCCCAGGGTTTTTACAAAAGTCCTAGCAGAGCCTATATCACATTTCTGTCTCCAGGGAATTTTGGGTCTACCGTACATGGATGACATACTCCTGAATGCCCAGTCCCAGGGCAATGTACTGACCAACCTTCACAGGGTTTTGGAAACTTTACAGACCTTGGGATAGAGGATAACCTGGGAAAGTCAGATGCAAGCTCATTCTTATTGCCACTTGGTGGCAGGGTAGGATGCATTTTGGCCCAGTCCCAGGGCAATGTACTGACCAACCTTTACAGGGTTTTGGAAACTTTACAGACCTTGGGATAGAGGATAACCTGGGAAAGTCAGATGCAAGCTCATTCTTATTGCCACTTGGTGGCCCAGAAGGGCCTGGTTCACTAGGTGCCACTCCTAATTCAGCAGGTTTTGTTAGTACAGGGCCAAATTTGCCACCTCACTTCTCAATTTGCTTTGCTTGGCTTGATGGACTGGCTCTTGAAAAGAGGATTCTAAGTGCCTCAGAAAGAGTTCACTAGGAAGATTTATTCAAGGATGTGGAAAACAATTTTCTTCTTTGTGCAGTAGTAACTAATATTCCTCTCCAGGCATACCTATAATTCTGAAATATCTTCAGGACAGTACATTGAACGTTCAGGTGGTGGGACTGTGTTCCTAGATGCAAAACTTGCAGAGGATTCTTTCAATAAATGTATCTTCACTGAAAGAGAAAGATGTAGTAAGTCCATGGACTCTTTCAAAAGTCGCTTGAATGGTTTAACTCTTTCGCCATTCAAACCCTACAGGAGTCTTGTTTAAAGTATTTGACCCTTAGGCCAAGTTCACACTGAGCAGTTTATCGCGCGATTTTTCAGCGAAATCGCGCATATTTCCGCTCAGATATCGCACTATGTAGCTTGTCCAATGCATTTCAATGGAGCTGTCCACATCTCACAGCTCAATGTCGCCTGTAGCTCGTCGCTGTAGCTTGTCGCTCGTACATGACCCTTTAGGGCAGGTTCACATCATTTTCCGGACCAGATCTGGAACGCAGTGCATTGCGTTTTGCCGTGTTATTACTGCGATTTTGCGGCATTCAGGAGCTGTTTTTTTATTTTGCTTCTCTTTTAGCTTAAAATGGGCTTTCAGGTGCGTTTGCATTTTTTATGCATTTCCATGCGTTCCAGTGCATTCCAGGCCAGACAAAATGAGGCATGCAGTATTTTTTTCTGGTCTAGTCTGGAACAGACTGTGATGGTGTGAACAGAGGCCAGAATTAGCATAGGGATACATTAGGATGCATTTTGGGTCTGGAAACAATCTGGTCTGGTCTGGAGATGATCTGGATGTGGTGTGAATGGGCCCTCACACCATATTCAGATCATGTCCAGACCAGAACAGCTTGTTCCTGGACCAAAAAAGCATCCCAGTGTATCACTATGGTATTTCTGGTCTCATACCAGTGCAATCTGTTCTGAGGGCCCAGTCACTTTGCTTGGGGCGGGAGGGTGTGTGAAAGTGCATTACAGTCAATGGCACCGCAGCCATGCCCCCCACCCACAGTGCAATCGCCAGCACCCGAATGTGTGGCACATTAGTGCCTGCGTTCCGGTCCAGTGCGATCTGCAAAAAATGCTGCATGCACTATTTTTTGCAGATCGCACTGGACTGGAATGCAGGCACTAATACGCCACTAGTTCGGGTGCTGGCGATCGCACTGCGGACTGGGGCCTGGCTGCGGTGCCATTGACTTCAATGCACCAACACGCCCCCACGCCCCAAAACAAAGTGAGCCGGCCGGGTTTAGTTCCAGAGCATTCCAGAGGCCGAACGCTCTGGTACGCACTCTGTATGGTGTGACTGGGCCCTAAGGAGACATACCTTACGGCACTCTCAGATTTTCTAATCTATACTAGAGATTTCAGAAGATCAAGCCATCTTTTTGTAGTCTTTAGTGGACACAAAAAAGGACATCAAGCTTCTAAAAGCACAATCACTAGATGGATTCATAATACCATTTCATCTATTTACAATGAAGAAGGACTGCAGACTCTGGGAATTTGAAAGTCCACTTAAGCAGATCATCAGCGGCCTCCTCGGCAAAAAGAGCAGGTGTCACAGTTGACCAGATTTGTAGAACAGCTGTGTGGTCAAATCAGAACACCATTGAGAAACACTACAGTGTGAAGGTGTTATCCCAGCAAGACCTGACCTTCTTAAAGTGTCTGCAAGTGTTTACTGCTGTAAGAGGAACCAATAATCTCTCACGTAGGGTGTCCTGGAAGATTCCTAGAAACACCGTTACTGGTAAGACTAACTGGGAATTTACAGATAATGTAACTGGTTTCAGACATTATTATCAACTCTATCTGCTTTGCCTATTAAAGGACAGTTGAGCTCTAAGACAGTGTGCGAGTCAGAATGCAGTAATGCTCTACAGCTGCTAAGAGTCAAAGGACTGTGTGACCGTCAGAAAAGGTGGGATACTACCTGAACAGCACCATTGTGTATGGATCTTTGTTGCATTTTTGTTTTTGCTGAAGAAATGCTTGTTTCTTTACATGTTGCTGAAGAAATGCTTGTTTCTTTACATGTTGCTGAAGAAATGCTTGTTTCTTTACACGTTGCTGAAGAAATGCTTGTTTCTTTACATGTTGCTGAAGAAATGCTTGTTTCTTTACATGTTGCTGAAGAAATGCTTGTTTCTTTACATGTTGCTGAAGAAATGCTTGTTTCTTTACATGTTGCTGAAGAAAGCAGTTTGTGTTTTGTTTGTGGCAAATAAAGCAAACATTTTTTGATTTGAAAGACTGTTTTGTGGACGCTGGCTTCACCCTAATCCCTACAGTGGTCAATGACTACGTATTACGAAGAATAAGGGATGCACCAATACTAGTATCAGTGCCGATACAGAGTATTTGGGCGAGTACTTTTACTCGCCCAAATGCTCCGATACCAGAACTTCTGGCCAGAGAGATATCTCCCTCTGACCGGCAGTGCCAGGGGAGCATGAAGCCGCTTACCTTTCCAACCAGGAACCCGGGCGGTTGGTTACGGCTAGGAAGCCAGCTTCACTTGTTGGTAGGCAGCCTGGTTTCCTAACCAATCAGAAAGCTGGGTGGCATGTAATGACTCCTCTCACCCGAACGGTCGGGAAGCCTCGCTGCCTAGCAATAGGTGGAGCCGGCTTTCTAGCCAATCAGGGATGCGGGTCATGACCTGCCACCCCACGTCCTGATTGGCTAGGTAGCTGGCTTCACTTGTTGCTAGGCCGCCTAGCTTCCTGACCAATCAGGAAGCCAGGCGGCGGGTCATGAGGTGCCGTCCGGCTTCCTGATTGGTCAGGAAGCCAGGCAGCCTCGGCAAGTGAAGCCAGTGTTCTTTCGATAGAACACCGGCTTCCAAAGCAATCAGGAAGCCAGACGAAGGGTCATGATCCGCCACCCAACTTCCTGATAATCGAGGCACACAGTATCGGAGATTACCAAAAAAAAATATTGGTACTTGTACTCTATACCGAAAAAACAGTATTGGTGCATCCCTACTAAGACTGCCCCAATAATATGTTAGATTTCTGTACTGCTAGAAGTGTATCCTTTAGCAGCGGGCATGTATCAGCTGTAGATCAGTATGCGTTGTAACTTCATTGATTGATGTGGATTACTATGCTGGATAACATGATTGATGCTAAATTACAACATAGTACATCACTAATATATATTTGGGGTGCAAGTTTTCTTTCAATTTAAGTTTTTTTTTCCGTGTTGCTATGTTCCGTCTGGAACTGAATGGTAAGGGGTACTTATGTACCCTGTACTCATTTATCTTAGTTGGCGGTGGGAGAATTCTGTGGGCCCCCTTATTCTAAAAGGGGCTTTCAGATTTTGCTAAGCCCCTCCCAAACCACCACATCTATTTTGGGGGTTAGGATTCGGAGATTAGACCCTTGTCCCCTCAACATGCGAGTAATGAATGAAAATGATCTCTCCTTGCTGAATGGTCATTGTTAAAAGGAGAATTATGGGGAGAGTGAATTACACTTATCCCCATAATTAAAGCTGACGTGTGACACTGTAGCTGTCACATGTTGGCTCTATTGATCGGGAACTGAGAAATAACATACCGCCGATTGCTCAGTTCCCGATCATATCTCTGCAGGGAGAGGTGACAGCCAGCTGTCAATCAGGCAGTGGGGTGGATCCTGACAATATTGTTGGGATCCATCCTGGCTGCAGAGCAGCCCTGTGCTGTCAGCATGCCCACTATATGCTGAGTTTTGGGTCACAGAAGGAGATTAGTATAGAGAACTATGGCAAAAAAAGGTTGGGCCATAGTTCTCTTTTAATATTTGTTTGGTATGTACATGTGCCACCAGGGACGGATTTCCCACAAGGTCAACCAAGGCCCGGCCTTGGGGCAGCAGGGAGTAGAGGGGCAGCAGGGGTGTGGAATTCCTATCTCCTGATGCCTGGGACATGCAGTTCCAGGCGTCGGGCGGGTAGTTGTTTTTTCCATTTAGAAATGCTTTGGGCAAGCATAGCTAAATGTGCAGTGGGGAAGCAGCAGCTTGTTTTGTACAAGTGATCCTGGTGAATTTGCCGAGATCACTTGTATGCAGCATGTAGGTCTGCCATTCTCCATGGGGGCAGCGGTTTTGACCATTTAGGGAGGCACATTGAGGAACCTGGCCTTGGGGCAGCAGAGAGAGTAAATCCAGCCCTGTGTGCCACACGGCCCTGCCCAGCTCACCATTCCCTTCATGACAATAGCTTGCCTACTTATCCTTAAACAGGCTAGAATTGAATGATAATGTGTTTCCCACCAAGTTGTGTATCTACAAATTAGTGCAATATGCTTTGCACACTATGCTTAGAATACAAAGCTCAGGGCAATAGGCTTGGGACTTGGGGTTCAAGCTAATTCGCTTAGCCCCATTTCTTAGTAAATAAGAATGTTTAGGGAACATACCTCATAATGCGAAGCATCACCTATAATGACATAAAAGAAAACAGGCATTCCAAGAAAATGTTACTAGATATTTTACTAATGTGCATGACAGGGTGTTTATTCAAGTTTTCTATTCCTTTATGGCCATGTTTCTACAATAAATCCACTTTCTGTAAACAGATCCTGCGGAGGACATCACAGAAACCACATGCAATACCACATCTGTGACACTAGCTTCATGCATTTGCTAACAGGATTCCCAAGGTACATACCATAACTTTAACAGATGTGAGAATGTTATCAGCCTAGAAAGGAACATAAACAAGTTATAATTAGTACATTGAACTGCCGTTTACAAATATAGTATATATGTATATATAGATACATATCTATATATACAGTATGTATATATTGTAATATTCAGGGCGGATATGACCCGTAGCCAGCCGTATCAGACAATAAACTTTTATTCATTTCCACAAAAGGTCAAAGTAAATGGCTTATATTCAGCAAACAAAAGACTTCGGCTCAGCGCCTGTATACTAAGTCCCAGCCTCAGGGTTAGAGTCCCAGCCTGCGCACAGAGGGTTCCAGTATGGACGCAGGTGCCCCAGCAGTGTCTCGGCAGACTGTATTCCACAGCTTAACACACATAGCCATGTGTCCTGTTCCAAACACTCCACACAGCCAGACTGACTGGCTTCCTGTTCCTTTTTAACACACCCTCTGGCTGGTGGTTTAACCCTTTCATTACCAGAACTGGCTGTAGTCAGGGATGGAGGCTCTGCATACAAGGTGACTAACAGGACCACCACCTAAACAAGGGAGGGATCTACTGTCCATCCAGGACCCATTCCTGGTGTCCTGTACACATCCCCCCCCTCTGCCTCGACGCGGAGGTGTCTGAGGCAATGTGGGACACCCTGCAATGGACCCTAGACAGGGCGTCTGCGTTTGGTGATATCTACCGGGTCTATGTTCTACCACAAATTTATATTCCTGTAGGGCTAAGAACCATCTGGTCACCCTAGCATTCGTGTTTTTATTCTGTCTCATCCAAGTCAGTGGAGCGTGGTCCGACACCAGGCGGAATTTCCTACCAAGGAGAAAGTATCGCAGAGAATCTCAAGCCCACTTTATGGCCAAACATTCTCTCTCTACCACTGCATAGTTCTTCTCTGCAGCTGTTAACTTCCTACTGAAAAACACCACCGGGTGTTCCTCTCCACTGACTTCCTGCGACAGAACAGCTCCTAATCCTTCACTAGACGCATCAGTCTGGACAACAAACTCTTTGGAAAAATCCGGAGCAACCAACACAGGATCTCGGCACAAGGCCGCTTTCAGCTCCAGAAAAGCTGTCTCAGCTTATTCATGCCACTGAACCATGACCAACTTCCTACCTTTTGTCAAGTCAGTCAACGGAACAGCATTGACCTTAGCAGACCGGTTATACACCCTGCTCTGAGCTTCTTGTGCCTTCTGCAAATGTTCTTTCACCAAAGGCATTACCTTGGTGATCCTCTCTCGCATGTGTGTGATGTGCTCAACTACCGTTTTGTGTTTAGCCATTTTGTGGCCAGTTGCAGCAGGTCATGCATCTGGGCCCGGGGTGACTGGCCGGCGCGATATCTCCAGCAGTGCATTTGGTGCGCACGAACCACAACAGTTACCCCAAGGCGCGCCAAAATCTCCCCCTTCAGCTTGGCATAGTCCTTGGCATCTGTGGCTGGCAAATCAAAATAGGCCTTTTGTGGCTCCCCGGACAGGAATGGGGCAATGAGGCCAGCCCACTGATCTTGGGGCCACCCTTCTCTCTCTGCTGTGCATTCAAAGGTGGTCAAGAAAGCTTCCACATCATCATGAGGGGTCAGTTTTTGCAAGAAATGGCTGGCCTGCACTGTTACTGGGTTGCTAGGGGCAGTAGCCAACTGCTCTCGTCCTTGAGCTAGTTGCAGTACAGCTTCCTGCAACAGCGCCACCTGGGTTTTCATGGACTCCTGCTGAGCTCCCAGCTGTACCGTCTGGGACTGTTGGGCTTGCACCAGAAGGGCCAAAGTCTGTTCCTGGCGAGCCTGAGTTTCCTCATAGCGGGTCTGGGCTTGTATATTAACCAGGGTTAACTGCTTAACCAGCTCCTCCATTACTCCTTCTGTGGATTTTAGAGCTTGTGCAGTTTTAACCCACGACATACCAAAGCATGCACAGTCTTTTTAAGCAGTCCAAACGACGGCTTTTCCGGCTCGGTGCCCGCATTCTCCACCAGTTGTAATATTCAGGGCGGATATGACCCGTAGCCAGCCGTATCAGACAATAAACTTTTATTCATTTCCACAAACAGTCAAAGTAAATGGCTTATATTCAGCAAACACAAGACTTCGGCTCAGCGCCTCTATACTAAGTCCCACCTCGGGGTTAGAGTCCCAGCCTCAGGGTTAGAGTCCCAGCCTGCGCACAGAGGGTTCCAGTATGGACGCAGGTGCCCCAGCAGTGTCTCGGCAGACTGTATTCCACAGCTTAACACACATAGCCATGTGTCCTGTTCAAAACACTCCACACAGCCAGACTGACTGGCTTCCTGTTCCTTTTTAACACACCCTCTGGCTGGTGGTTTAACCCTTTCATTACCAGAACTGGCTGTAGTCAGGGATGGAGGCTCTGAATACAAGGTGACTTTAACGGGACCACCACCTAAACAAGGGAGGAATATACCATCCATCCAGGACCCATTCCTGGTGTCCTGTACAATATGCACTATATTGCCAAAAGTATTGGGACCCCTGCCTTTACACACACGTGAACTTTAATGCTATCCCAGTCTTAGTGTTCAATATTGAGTTGGCCCACCGTTTGCAGCCATGACAGCTTCAACTCTTCTGGGAAGGCCGTCCACAAGGTTTAGGAGTGTGTCTATGGGAACGTTTGACCATTCTTCCATTTCTGAGGTCAGGTACTGATGTTGGACGAGAAGGCCTGGCTCGCATTCTCTGCTTTAATTCATCCCAAATGTGTTCTATCGGGTTGAGGTCAGGACTCTGTGCAGGCCAGTCAAGTTCCTCCTCCCCAAACTCGATCATCCATGTCTTTATGGACCTTGCTGTGTGCACTGGTGTGCAGTCATGTTGGAACAGGAAGGGGCCAACCCCAAACTGTTCCCACAAAGTTGAGAGCATGAAATTGTCCAAAATGTCTTGGTATGCTGATGCCTTAAGAGTTCCCTTCGCTGGAACTAAGGGGCCAAGCCCAACCCCTGAAAAACAACTTCACACCATAATCCCCCTCCACCAAACTTTACACTTGGCACAATGCAGTCAGGCGAACTAAGGGGCCAAGCCCAACCCCTGAAAAACAACTTCACACCATAATCCCCCTCCACCAAACTTTACACTTGGCACAATGCAGTCAGGCAAGTACCGTTCTCCTGGCAACCGCCAAACCCAGGCACGTCCATTGGATTGCCAGACAGAGAAGCGTGATTCCTCCTCCAGAGAACATGTCTCCGCTTCTCTAGAGTCCAGTGGCGGCGTGCTTTACACCACTGCATCCAATGCTTTGCATTGCACTTGGTGATGTAAGGCTTGGACACAAAGTTTGGAGGTCTGTAGCTATTGACTCTGCAGACAGTTGTCGACTTCTGCTCACTGTGCACTTCAGCATGCGCTGATGCCGCTCTGTAATTTTACGTGGCCTACCACTTCGTGGCTGAGTTGCTGTTGTCCCCAGTTGCTTCCACTTTGTTATAATCCCACTAACAGGTGACCGTGGAATATTTAGCAGCAAGGACATTTCACAGATGGACTTATTGCACAGGTGGCAACCTATCACGGCACCACGCATAAATTCACTGATCTCTTGAGAGCGATCCATTCATTCACAAATGTTTGTAGAAGCAGTCTGCATCCCTAGGTGCTTGATTTTATACACATGTGGCCATGGAGGTGACTGGAAAACCTGAATCCAATGATTTGGACGGGTGTCCCAATACTTTTGGCAACATAGTGTATTATAACAATGCAACCCCTATCCTTTATACTATCTCTTACTCTGATAACATTTGTAGACTCAAAGCTGGACTAAGCAGAGACACCAGGATTTGAAGAGACTGATTATAGTCTCTAAAACTGCCCGGGTGTTCTGCAGGGCCTTATTGTATGTTCTCTTGCTGCCTGGGGGTGCCTGACTGAAGCTATGAGCCAGATGAGCTGTAAATAGGCCATCCCCCATGATAGAAAACAAATAAGATACAATGAATTTAAAAACACATCTTAAAGCAGAACTCTGGGCAAATCTTAACCCATGCAATTGGGCTACCCCTGCACTGCAAGAGTTAAATGCTCACGATCACCCGAACCATGGTCCCGGTTGGCTCTCAGGCCACTCCCTTCAGCCTCGCTCCCCCTCCGCTCCAGAGGTCTAAGGTCCTCTGAATCACCAGTACAATACAGTGTATTGGACATGAGGAGGATCGGAGAAGACTGGCTGGAGGGAACGGTGTCAGAGCAAGCTAGGATTGTGGTTCGAGTGAGTATAACTTTGTTATTTTAGTTCCCTAGACAAAATGAGCACTTAACACTTGCTGTTTGGGGGTAGCCCCACTGCAAGGGGGAAGATTTGACTTGCCATGAGTTCGGCTTTAACAACTTCCCCCCCACACAAAAAAAAAGGCTTTAGATTTGCAGGACAGATCCAAAACATTATGCTAATATATGTGGATAGATTTAGTCATAAGTGGTTGGTCTGAGCTTTTCTTCTGTCAGGCTTTAGTGGTGCATAATAGCTTATCTGCTTAGCCTGAATTGGCAACCATTATCCTTATCCTGCATGGTATCCAAACCAATTTTTTGGGCAAAGACACATGGTTGGCAAACTCTAGGAAGAGGAGCACTGGCATTGTTGTCTTCTTCTGAAGCCATAGCAGCATTAGCTGCTGCTAAATCTGCAATTACACTGAATAACATTTAATCAGCCATTGAGCCACACACACTGTCGTTCCTAGCCACGCAAAAAACAGACCTGCGCACAAGCGCTGCTAGAAATGCAAGTTGCTAAACATAAAGTGGCACTAAACTCAGGACTTCAATCTTAAAAATGCATTCAATTTGTGTATCATTCGGCTGTAGATCCTCAAATCATCTCTGAATTCATGCTGACACGGTCCTTCCTACAATCCCACGTTTAGTTTACTAATTTGTATTGAAATTGTAGTCCACCACGGGAGCGATCTTGGAGCGGTGACTACTTTACAACACACACAGGGATCATAGGGAACAAATGTAGCCATCCTCCAGAGGGAAGGACAGTGTCAGTATGAATTCAGAGATGATTTGAGGATCAACAGATGAGTGATACACAAATAAGATACATTTTGTCAATAGTTAAGCAGTGGCGTAACAATTGCCATAGCGAGCCCGGCGGCCGCTATGGGGCCCGGGCACAGGGGGGCCTGGCCAGGGCCGCCTGGGTCGCTATATGTCACAGACACAGCTCAGCAGCGGCCACGGCGCATTTCCCTCATAGCCGCTGCGGAACTGTGTCACACCAGCGATCTCTCCATGTGGCACCTAGCAGTATCAATTGTGAAAATATTGTAATTGATCTTAAAGTGTTTGTTCACCTGAATTGATTTGGCTCAGTTTGCAATGTATTACTGAAAAGGATTAGAACCCCTGTCTATTTGGGACTGCTGTATGGGGCCCCATTAAAGAGATGTCACATCGATTACTGTCCTTTTAACAACACTTTTACCCTTTCAAATAATAAACAAAAATATTTGCGCTAATGGCTTTTCCACCCTTCAAAATTGCAAAAAATAGTGACAGCTGCAGTGAAAGACCAAGAAGTAAAAAAACACCCCTAGGCAAACAATAGCAAAATAAATTACACCGCACTATCTCCCCTTATCATTAAGCCCTTTTCACCAAACCCTACAATTCTAAATAGTCAATCGATGTTCAAATCAAACAAAGAAAATGATATCAAAGTGTCCACAAAATACTGTGATCTATGTGTAATAAACAAAAATCTCAGACAAAAATATATAGTGACTACCAGTGTGAGCTCAATCTCTGTTAAGAACTCAAACTAAGGCACATGCACCATTACAAAATCATCGCCATACAATATAACATTGTGAAAAACTAAGTGATCCAAATAAAAGTAAATTGGATAAGCATGTATATAAATAGTTGGAGATCTCAGAAGTTGGAACTTTCGATAGAACTTCGATAGAGCTTTTCTCCTCCTGATTAAGGATGGGCTCAGGCATGTTCGCAGCTCCACGTGCCGAGCCCGGCCGGTAATGAGACATTTTCCTGGTCCGCAGCTGCAGAGATCGTGAAACGTATCAGTGCCTGTGATTGGCGCTGCCAGCTTCGTGGCGGGCTTGGCACGTGGTGCTGCGAACACGCTCAAGCCCATCCTTACTCCTGAAGGGTCTGTGGTGGGCTCTGTGGGGTCTCAGGTGGGCTGTGAAGGATCTCCGGTGGGCTCTGCAGGGTCTCAGGCTGCTAAGCCCACCTGAGACCCTGCAGAGCC
>NW_017306319.1:2850990-2853952 GCF_000935625.1 Nanorana parkeri | reverse complement strand
TATGCCGAAGCTGCTGGCCGCCAAAGGGTGCGGGGGAAGGGAGATGCCGGGAAAGTGCCCGGTATAGCCGATGGCCAGTCCGGCCCTGCCAGACTGGCCATGTAACAAAACTATTCGCACTGACCGCCAATGTAACAAAAGTGTTCACAATGACCGCCAATGTATCAAACGCATACACCAAACACATGCTTAAACTTACCTTGTTCATGCAGTCTTCAGGCAGTCAGGCAGTTTTTTCTTCCTTAGCAGGGAGGGTGGGGGGCGTCAGCATTGATTTGCATATGAATTAGTCGCGATATATACATATGAATGGGTCGCGGTTTATTGATATGCAAATCACCGCGGCCCATTCATATGTAAATATCTCGGCCGGGACAGGGGACAAGAACCGCACCAGCAAGCTCCGGAGAGAGCACAGAGTAAAGACTAGAGAGAGCTGGGTGAGGAAATGTTTTTCTGGCCTCCCCCACCAGCTCCCTCTAGTGTCTACTGTGTAGTAGTGCCGGCTCTGCTCAGAGTCGGCAATCAGGCATAGCGCACCGGCCCGAACACAATCAGGTTGATTGTGTTTGGCCCGGCACGGCCCACCGGGCAAGTGCCCGGTTTGCCCTATGGCCAGTCCGGCCCTGTAAATGTATATACATAAAAGAGCAAATTGCTCTCTATTCACTTAATATTTCCAAGAGTAAATAGTTCTAAAAGTTCATTTAAGTGAAACTGTCCAAAAGATATCAACGCTTTCACGTGCTCCACCTTCATGCGATGAAACAAATCTTTAACCTCCCTGGCGGTCTGATTATTTCATTATTTTTTTTAATTTTTTTTCCAGTTTTTTACTTTTAAATTTCCCGCCGGTTCCGCCCCCCTGCGATTCGGACACTCGCATGGGACGGAACCCGGAAGACGGATGCTGGCATCAGCCGCAGGACACAGCGGGGATCGTAGACAAGGTAAGTAACGCGCTGTGTAATCCCGAGTGTGGCTTGGGGTTACCGCTTTTGGTAATGAAAATGAACCCACACTCGGGAATACCGCCAGGGTGGTTAAACACTCACCAGATCCCCCTGATGAGAAAGCATGTAAGGAACTCTTTCTTTTACTCCTTCATATGGATGTCACCTCCACCGCATACATCCCGGCGATCTCTCATGATACAATGTGTATCAGCCACATCAATGCATCCATGGACATCAGGTGTCAGCGTTTTTCCTCCCCTTTGAAAAAGGCTCCAATCACCTGTAGCATCGCTAGCACTGCGGTATAAGGAGAACAACTCCCAAAAGGATCCAAGGTGGAATATCCCAAAATGAAAAAATAAAAGGCGCATAGCATAAAATCTTTAAAACATTTAATTAGCGCCAAATAAAAAGGAACTTACAAAAAGGAAAAAACAACACGTTAGATACAGATCGATCCAAAAACTCTTTTTCAATCCACTATCTGTTGATCAATCTAAAACAGCCGCTAGGTATAGCTCCGTGCACACGCGCTCCTGACTAGTTTCGTCAATCTAGACTTTTTCAAGGGTAGCGTGCACACTGCTCATACCCATCTTAAATAAAACAATTAAGATCAAAGCCTATATTTAACCCTTTGGGTCTCAAGGTATTACTCAAGGTATTACTATCTATTACTACTATTAGATACCTTGAGACCCAAAGGGTTAAATATAGACCTTGATCTTAATTGTTTTATTAGTAATAGCCAGCTAGTCTTTTATTGTACAGTTTCTGTATGCTATTATGGTATTATTATAACTGTCAATAGTATCATTGTCTATCTATCATTAGAATATATATACTAAATAATTAAAATTTATGGGAAGAGACCGAGGGGCGGGACTGACATGTCTGATAACGAGATTTAAGTGTGAGGGCTATTTAACATAGGCAGCAGAACAGAACTTATCCCAAATCAAGTATCTGCCATATTGGACCCATGCCTGAGTACCACCTATTTCAAGTATAAGGGAAAGTACTACAGTCAAAAACATGGCTGTGCCATGCGATTGCCATTTTCACCTATTGTGGCGAACCTGCATGGAGGATATAGAAAGCAAGGCCCTAACTACCTTTAAGGGATTTACACGCAGTCATTGGTTCAGATATGTTGATGACACTTGGGTTAAAATTCACAAATAAGAGTTGCAGGCTTTCACTGACCACATCAACTCAGTTGATCATAAAATAACGTTTATGCGGGAAGTTATACAAAACAGCACACTGACTTTCTTGGACTGTTTGGTAACAGTAGAAGAAGGAAGGAGGCTGCAAATAGAGGTCTACTGAAAACCAACACACAGAACAATACCTGCTATTTGATTCCCACCAACCTCTAGACCACAAACTTGGAGTCATCAGGACTCTACACTACCAGGCAGAGAAAATCATCACCAGCATTTAGGCCAAGGCGAATGAATTTAAACACCTCAGACGGGCCCTTAAAACTTGTGGGTATCCAGACTGGGCCTTTGTCAAAACAGAAAGAAGAAGAGGAAAGAACACCAAGACTACCAGTGAGGATGACAAACGGAAAAATATGGTCATCCCATATGTAGCTGGGGTGTTTGAGAAACTCAGAACGATTTTGAATAAACTTTGCATCCCTGTCTGCTTTAAACTCAGCAACACACTGAGGCAACAGCTGGTTCACACAAAAGACCCAACGCCTAAAAACAGGATGAACAACATTTGTGTGCATAGTCCACCACATTGAGGAGTGCTCAGAATTGTATATCGGGGAAATGAAACAGCAGTTACATCAGCGTATGGCACAGCATAGAAGAGCCAAACCCTCTGCTCAGGATTCAGCAGTGTACCTACATCTCAAGGAAAAAGGTCACTCCTTTTAAGACAGTCAAGTATGCATCCTAGACAGGGGGGAGGACTGATTTAAAAAAGGTGTAAAAGAGGCCATTTATGTAAAAATGGAGATTCCAAGCTTCAATAGAGGCCGGGGGGGG
>NW_017306319.1:2848768-2850735 GCF_000935625.1 Nanorana parkeri | reverse complement strand
AATGCTGTTTTAACACCTTTTCCTGGGCGACTTAATAACACCTGCTAGCTCCAATCATGCAAATGTGATCAACAACTTACCTCCATGAGGCCTCTGGCCTGGCTGGTTATGATTAACAGATTATGTTGATTGGAGCAACATTCACCATATTTATATCCAGATAACATTTGTATAAGTCATTCTGTGGATCCAAGGTGGAATATCCCAAAATGAAAAAATAAAAGGCGCATAGCATAAAATCTTTAAAACATTTAATTAGCGCCAAATAAAAAGGAACTTACAAAAAGGAAAAAACAACACGTTAGATACAGATCGATCCAAAAACTCTTTTTCAATCCACTATCTGTTGATCAATCTAAAACAGCCGCTAGGTATAGCTCCGTGCACACGCGCTCCTGACTAGTTTCGTCAATCTAGACTTTTTCAAGGGTAGCGTGCACACTGCTCATACCCATCTTAAATAAAACAATTAAGATCAAAGCCTATATTTAACCCTTTGGGTCTCAAGGTATTACTCAAGGTATTACTATCTATTACTACTATTAGATACCTTGAGACCCAAAGGGTTAAATATAGACCTTGATCTTAATTGTTTTATTAGTAATAGCCAGCTAGTCTTTTATTGTACAGTTTCTGTATGCTATTATGGTATTATTATAACTGTCAATAGTATCATTGTCTATCTATCATTAGAATATATATACTAAATAATTAAAATTTATGGGAAGAGACCGAGGGGCGGGACTGACATGTCTGATAACGAGATTTAAGTGTGAGGGCTATTTAACATAGGCAGCAGAACAGAACTTATCCCAAATCAAGTATCTGCCATATTGGACCCATGCCTGAGTACCACCTATTTCAAGTATAAGGGAAAGTACTACAGTCAAAAACATGGCTGTGCCATGCGATTGCCATTTTCACCTATTGTGGCGAACCTGCATGGAGGATATAGAAAGCAAGGCCCTAACTACCTTTAAGGGATTTACACGCAGTCATTGGTTCAGATATGTTGATGACACTTGGGTTAAAATTCACAAATAAGAGTTGCAGGCTTTCACTGACCACATCAACTCAGTTGATCATAAAATAACGTTTATGCGGGAAGTTATACAAAACAGCACACTGACTTTCTTGGACTGTTTGGTAACAGTAGAAGAAGGAAGGAGGCTGCAAATAGAGGTCTACTGAAAACCAACACACAGAACAATACCTGCTATTTGATTCCCACCAACCTCTAGACCACAAACTTGGAGTCATCAGGACTCTACACTACCAGGCAGAGAAAATCATCACCAGCATTTAGGCCAAGGCGAATGAATTTAAACACCTCAGACGGGCCCTTAAAACTTGTGGGTATCCAGACTGGGCCTTTGTCAAAACAGAAAGAAGAAGAGGAAAGAACACCAAGACTACCAGTGAGGATGACAAACGGAAAAATATGGTCATCCCATATGTAGCTGGGGTGTTTGAGAAACTCAGAACGATTTTGAATAAACTTTGCATCCCTGTCTGCTTTAAACTCAGCAACACACTGAGGCAACAGCTGGTTCACACAAAAGACCCAACGCCTAAAAACAGGATGAACAACATTTGTGTGCATAGTCCACCACATTGAGGAGTGCTCAGAATTGTATATCGGGGAAATGAAACAGCAGTTACATCAGCGTATGGCACAGCATAGAAGAGCCAAACCCTCTGCTCAGGATTCAGTCTGGGCGACTTAATAACACCTGCTAGCTCCAATCATGCAAATGTGATCAACAACTTACCTCCATGAGGCCTCTGGCCTGGCTGGTTATGATTAACAGATTATGTTGATTGGAGCAACATTCACCATATTTATATCCAGATAACATTTGTATAAGTCATTCTGAAATGAGAAAGCTAGTCGGAAGACCAGTGAAACATCTTCAAGAGAAATACAGCTAAAGTCCAGTTGTCTTGAATTTTTTTTTTTTTTTTTT
>NW_017306319.1:2842050-2848566 GCF_000935625.1 Nanorana parkeri | reverse complement strand
TTTTACAGATATACCATAAGCTGGATGAATGAGAACCTTCACAGACACCTGTCAGGTCTTTTTTACTCTGCACAAAAAAATCATATAACTGAGAATGATAAGAGGAAACCTTGGCAGAACACTTGTAGAAGCCCAGAGCAGCTGCCATGTTGGAAGAAGGGGCAGATGGGTTCTCCAGCTTGAAGGTCTCAGTTACAGCCTGTATGAGACCTGAAACCTTCTCCTTTCCTTGTTACGAGAGAGTCACCAATTGCTACACTTCAATAAGTGAGGAGAGAGATTCTGCCCTAGAGTTGTGCACTACAGAAACTGCAGCTATGGCTCAGCAGACACTGGACAATTTGAGCCCAACCAAGAATTAAAAGAAGGAGAGGGGCACTTCCTGCAACCCTGTCATTCAGACTGGAGAGTAGGAGAAAATCTGAGTAAGCTTAGAGGCTATAGTGAGATAGCTAGTCAAGGGTGCACCTGAAGGCTTCCAAGTGGGATCAGATGTGGTTTGTCACTAGCATTAACACATTGTTTTTTTTTAGCCTGTAACATACTAAGGAGTGCCAGAATTATACTTATGTCTAGGTCAGCTAGCTTTTGCTGCCCCCCTCAACACACACACACTCAAGGGGGCATTAGTGGGGGCTGTTAACAGGGATACTTCTCTTTTTTTCTGTCTTCCCAGCCATGTGATGGGTTACATGATTGCGAAGAGAGGTAGTGGTCTTTTACTACTCAGTAGGCTCCTGTTATGACAAGAGGTTGGTGCATCAGTTGTCATTTCCAATGCCTCCCCATTATGCCTATTCAAGCAATGTCTGGTTCTTGAATGCAGAGTGTTCCAGTACAGGAATCTTCAGCGTGCCTTAGGTCCTGCAGAACTGCCCCGCATAATCCAGGACACTTATTAATTGTGGGCTCGGTGCTGCTTCAGCAGCAATAGAGTCCCAGGCCATGGCCTATGTGGCCTACTGGCACATCCAGTCCTGGCAACCTGAGAGCAAATCTCCTGTGTTTCCTACTTTGTTGTCTTCGACACATTTCCGCTGTGCTGTACCGTGATATTTATTAAATAGCTCCCAACTGCTCCTCATTCAAGAAGCTGTCCCTATTTCCGAACCAAATTCCTCTGCTTCTCTTTCCTCCTCTATTGTTCATCTGTAATAAATGTACTACTTACCTCCCAGAACTGTTATACTGCACTACATCTTTCATCCAAGCTCAACATTATTGCGTCTGGTTTTTTTTTGGAAAAGCTGGTATAAAGGAAATGTATTGGTGGAAAAAGCGCATGTGGGTTTAGCCAATCATGTTTTGCTTATTAATTCTTCATAGTCTGCAAAACTGTGGGTGTGGCAGGGGGGTGTCTTTTGCTACATACCTTGTGTTAAAAGGGTCTCTCTTAATCATCTCAAGAATGTCCTCTTAGGCAGGTTACCCCCACACATACCTTTTAAAATCCGAAGCATTTTCTCATCATCTACACATAAGTGTGTGCCTGATATGCTTTAAAGCAGGGGTGCACACAGATTTACCTTTCAAATGACAATCTCAATGAGATCTACAAACGAGAAAACACACCTATATTTGATAAGCAAACACATTAAAATGCTTAAAGGGACAGGGGTATTTAGAATCAGATTATAGCAGTAAAGGAGGGGGTGATATAATATACTGCACAGCCAACCATTCTTCCCCCATTTTACTGCTGGAAAAGTGGGATGAGCCAGACACATAAAGAACTGTGTGTGAGAGAACTAGAGGAAGAACATAGCTCAGACAGGTAAGATTAAGCATCATACATGTGTCTGCATGCCTGGATTATAGCTTAAGTTGCCAGTAGCAATTACCTGCTTCCTGGCTCATCCGGCTCTTGTGTCTGACACTGCAGGCATGGAGTGGAGGGCCCACGGGGAGGGGCAGACCCAGGGGTGGGCACAATGTATCCAACACTGCAGGCAGGGAGGGCCTAATGTGTCCGACACTGCAGGCAGGTAGAGCCCAATGTGTCCGAAACTGCAGACAGGGAGGGGTGGGCCCAATGTGTCCGATACTGCAGGCGGGGAGGTCCCAATGTGTCCGACACTGCAGGCGGGGAGGTCCCAATGTGTCCGACACTGCAGGCGGGGAGGTCCCAATGTGTCCGACACTGCAGGCGGGGAGGTCCCAATGTGTCCGACACTGCAGGCGGGGAGGTCCCAATGTGTCCGACACTGCAGGCGGGGAGGTCCCAATGTGTCCGACACTGCAGGCGGGGAGGGGCCAATGTGTCCGACACTGCAGGCGGGGAGGTCCCAATGTGTCCGACACTGCAGGCGGGGAGGTCCCAATGTGTCCGACACTGCAGGCGGGGAGGTCCCAATGTGTCCGACACTGCAGGCGGGGAGGTCCCAATGTGTCCGACACTGCAGGCGGGGAGGTCCCAATGTGTCCGACACTGCAGGCGGGGAGGTCCCAATGTGTCCGACACTGCAGGCGGGGAGGTCCCAATGTGTCCGACACTGCAGGCGGGGAGGTCCCAATGTGTCCGACACTGCAGGCGGGGAGGTCCCAATGTGTCCGACACTGCAGGCGGGGAGGTCCCAATGTGTCCGACACTGCAGGCGGGGAGGTCCCAATGTGTCCGACACTGCAGGCGGGGAGGTCCCAATGTGTCCGACACTGCAGGCGGGGAGGTCCCAATGTGTCCGACACTGCAGGCGGGGATGGCCCAATGTGTCCGACACTGCAGGCGTGGAGGGGCAGGCCCAATGTGTCCGACACTGCAGGTGGGGAGGGCCCAATGTGTCAGAAATTACAGGTGTTGAGGGGTGGGCCGAATGTGTCCGAAACTGCAGGCTGGGAGGGGCGGTCCGAATGATGTCCGACATTGCTGGCTTGTAGGGGCGGGCCAAATGTGTCCAACGCTGCGGGCAGGGAGGGGGACTGGCAAATGTGTCTGACGCTTTAGGCTGGGAGGTGCGGGCCAAATGTCTGTGATACTGCGGGTGAGCAGGGGCCGTCACAATGTGTCCGACGCTGCAGGCTTGGAGGGACGAGCAAAATGTATTGGATGCTGCAGACAGGGAGGGGTGGGCCGAATGTGTCAGATGCATCAGCGTCCGACATATTCAGCTGCACTAGCAGAAAAGGAGGGAGATCAGGACAGGGAGTCGACCCGTGATCTACCAGCATTAGCTGTGTGAAGGACTGGTAGATCGCGATCGATCTTAGGGGCACCCCTGCTTTAAAGTGTATTGTGAGCTGAACTCTCCTTTTCAAAAAAGAATATAGCTAATCAGAAACTAGAGGCAGCTCCTTATTATATAACCCTGCATCTCCACGTTATACTCAGTGTATAGCAGAAAGAATGGAAGAACGGTTTCTCAAGTTGTGTTGAGTGCAGGAACAATACCTAGAAATGAAGGCACCTTGAATTGATGCAAGTATGGCCTAATAAGTAGGCGTTAACTTATATGTGCATGTAAATTAGCTCCTTTTGTGACTGGCTACAATCCTATGGTGTGAGCAGGTGGAGTCATGTTACTATACAGGACTGCAAAGTGACATTCCACAAGTGTGTAGAAGACTTCAACACCAGAAGAAGTTGCCCACCCACCCTCCCAAGTTGTAAATGTTTGTCACAGCTTTATTGGCGGTCTGACCTTGCCAGCTAAAGAATGTTACTTTAATGGGCTATGCCCTCAGGTTGAAGTTATAACAGTCTAATGCCTGTCTGGCACTGATGGTAAAGACAGGTACTCCACTTTCAGGTGTGCTCACAGTTTAACTGTGACTGGCACTGGTTACGTTTGGTTGTTATGTTTAAATTGGAAATCAAGGTGTGGCCTTGCCCTTTCCAACTTAATTGTTGTCCGTGCCTTTTATGGGGCAAGGCTGAATATCAGCCAATTTGGGTTTTTCTCTAGGCCTAGGCTTATCATCAGTCATGCTGCTGCTTGTAGAAAAGGGGTAAGCCTCAGATGTGAGGGCACCCACATTTAGAAATAGGGGTCCCAGAGATGGAAATTATACAATATGGATCTGTGGTTCTTCAGGGCTAACTTGGGTCCTAGGACTTAGGAGGCCCCTAAACCCCCTGAGCAACTTCAAGGCACTGTGAGTAACAATGGGGTATAAATAATCCCCAAGCTGTTAAAAAATAGTAGTATGAGGAAAAAAAGGGAGCAAAGAGTACGAAAATTCCATAAGTTTACTTCCTGGAAAAATTACAAACATCACTCAATGGTGGTGCAGAGAGAAATGTAGGATTTGTTGTACACATGGTATTTTTATGAACAGCAAGTAACACAGTTCCACAGGAGAAGGTGATATATATTCCTTCTTTATAATGTGGAATAGGACTAGTTTATGTATGTGTAGGAAGCTGTGGTGGATGTTATTGGTGTTACGCATGATGCTGTGTGTGTGCTGGGATGCACATCTCACTGTAGACTTGGATAATGGAGAATAAGGAAAATGTGCTGCATTGCAGATCTCACTGGTGGCATAAGAACTTGGAAATAAGCCGTTCACAACGGTGTACAGATTTCTTTGATAACATGGATTCTAAAGAATGAGCTTTGTGTGCTGAAGTGCAGATCTCATAGGTGACATGGAAATTGGGGAGGGTGTCTTTGCACACAAAGCTAACTCCGTATATATATCTTTGACAAGTGATATCTTTACCCCAGCAAACATAGATCACTTTTCAAAATGCATGTCACCTAGTAAGATCACACCTAGTAAGATAAACACACGGAGCTCGTTCCTCAGTATTCATGCCCCCCCACTAAAATCTGCTACAACTTGCCGTAGTCAATCCCACCCCTCTCACCCATGATAAATAATTCATATTCTACTTCACAATACACACATTTCTCAAACATTTCCTCTGAAATACAAGGAATGCATTTATTTCCTCTGTATTTCATGTCTATTGAATGCAGTGAGTGTCTCATGCTTCTCTATTAGAAACAGTTTCCATGCCTCTTTTTTCATTGGTAGTTTTTCAAACCTCTATGACGTACACAATGCCTCACACCTCTCTTTTCCATGCAGTGTCTTACATCTCTCTTTAATACACACATTGCCTCACAGCTTTCTATTAGATGCATCATCTCACACCTTTAATAAACACAGTGTATTTGTCTAATGCTTTCCTATTAATGATTTTCTTCACACATTGATTCGTGGCTATTATATGCAGTGTTTCATGTTTGTATTACATGTAGTACCTCATACCTCTATTAAATACAGTGCTTTAAACCTTTTTTTTTTTTAAATGCAGTACTTCATGTATTACGTGTGCATGATTTTGCTGTTACATACCACACCTCTCTGTATATACATGCAGTGCCTCAAGCCTCTCTGTAGCACGCTGTGTTGTCATAGCACTCTTTTACATGCAGTGCTTCATAGTTTTGCATGCAATGCCTCGCACCTCTCATCTCTCTGCTGCGTGCACTGCAGAACCTCTTGACTCGCTTTTAAATAAAGTCTAAAAACTCCATGTTACATTCAGTGCCATACTTCTCTCTTGCCCTCTATTAGTGTTTCACACCACACTACTAAATGCATGGCTTTACACCAATGTATTATATGCAGTTTCTAATGTCTCTGCTATATGCATTGCCCTGCAGAAAGCATTGCCTCATACATCTCTATTACACGCTGTGCCTCTTGCTTCTGTATTACATTCAGTGCCTCATACTTCTGTATTACAAGAAGTGTCTCATACCTTTTTATTATATGAAGTGTGCCACATCTCTATTACAGGTAAGGTCTCATAGCTCTGTATTACATGCAGGCCATCATGCCTATTCCACACAGTGACTGCATGATAAGCAGTGGCTCACACCTCTCAAGTTTGAGTGCCTATTTCTCTCTTTCACAGTGCTTTTGAATTTAGGTTATAGAAAACTTTTAATTTCCCATGTGGGTATCTGACCACACAAACATTGCAACAAATTGAACAATCCACCAAGGTTAGTTTCTAAAATGAAAAATGTTAATTGTCTGAAAGAAGAGATTTTAACTGTAATGTCCAGTGTTTAGGTGACCACACACATTACAATCTGATTGTACAAAATCTGTTATGAAGGATTTCGAAGATCTGCCTTAATAGACCATTCAGTTTACATTTCCTATGCAACAATAAATGAGCTCTAATCATGGGTGTCCAATGTGTGGATGCGATATGTAAAATTATTGCTATCATTAATCCTGCAGCATTGCACACAGGTCATGGTGTAACCATAGGCTTGCGCACAGGGTGTGCCAGGTGTTTCTGGTCACATCGCAATCACCCTGAGCGCAACACCGAAACCGCAACAGCAAGGACCGTGTTTTTAGTCACTAAGACGCTGGAGAGATCACAAAGATCTCTCTGTGACTGGCTCAGCGATACAGAGCGCAACACCTCTTGCAAGTTACATTCCTCACATAACAGCCACAGTCCTCTGTACCTGGAAAGCTGCAAGGGAGAGTGGCTGCGGCTTTCCATCCGATCAGGAAGCTGGGCGGGTTGTCACATGACCCCCGGCA
>NW_017306319.1:2837938-2841124 GCF_000935625.1 Nanorana parkeri | reverse complement strand
CACCCACCCTCCCAAGTTGTAAATGTTTGTCACAGCTTTATTGGCGGTCTGACCTTGCCAGCTAAAGAATGTTACTTTAATGGGCTATGCCCTCAGGTTGAAGTTATAACAGTCTAATGCCTGTCTGGCACTGATGGTAAAGACAGGTACTCCACTTTCAGGTGTGCTCACAGTTTAACTGTGACTGGCACTGGTTACGTTTGGTTGTTATGTTTAAATTGGAAATCAAGGTGTGGCCTTGCCCTTTCCAACTTAATTGTTGTCCGTGCCTTTTATGGGGCAAGGCTGAATATCAGCCAATTTGGGTTTTTCTCTAGGCCTAGGCTTATCATCAGTCATGCTGCTGCTTGTAGAAAAGGGGTAAGCCTCAGATGTGAGGGCACCCACATTTAGAAATAGGGGTCCCAGAGATGGAAATTATACAATATGGATCTGTGGTTCTTCAGGGCTAACTTGGGTCCTAGGACTTAGGAGGCCCCTAAACCCCCTGAGCAACTTCAAGGCACTGTGAGTAACAATGGGGTATAAATAATCCCCAAGCTGTTAAAAAATAGTAGTATGAGGAAAAAAAGGGAGCAAAGAGTACGAAAATTCCATAAGTTTACTTCCTGGAAAAATTACAAACATCACTCAATGGTGGTGCAGAGAGAAATGTAGGATTTGTTGTACACATGGTATTTTTATGAACAGCAAGTAACACAGTTCCACAGGAGAAGGTGATATATATTCCTTCTTTATAATGTGGAATAGGACTAGTTTATGTATGTGTAGGAAGCTGTGGTGGATGTTATTGGTGTTACGCATGATGCTGTGTGTGTGCTGGGATGCACATCTCACTGTAGACTTGGATAATGGAGAATAAGGAAAATGTGCTGCATTGCAGATCTCACTGGTGGCATAAGAACTTGGAAATAAGCCGTTCACAACGGTGTACAGATTTCTTTGATAACATGGATTCTAAAGAATGAGCTTTGTGTGCTGAAGTGCAGATCTCATAGGTGACATGGAAATTGGGGAGGGTGTCTTTGCACACAAAGCTAACTCCGTATATATATCTTTGACAAGTGATATCTTTACCCCAGCAAACATAGATCACTTTTCAAAATGCATGTCACCTAGTAAGATCACACCTAGTAAGATAAACACACGGAGCTCGTTCCTCAGTATTCATGCCCCCCCACTAAAATCTGCTACAACTTGCCGTAGTCAATCCCACCCCTCTCACCCATGATAAATAATTCATATTCTACTTCACAATACACACATTTCTCAAACATTTCCTCTGAAATACAAGGAATGCATTTATTTCCTCTGTATTTCATGTCTATTGAATGCAGTGAGTGTCTCATGCTTCTCTATTAGAAACAGTTTCCATGCCTCTTTTTTCATTGGTAGTTTTTCAAACCTCTATGACGTACACAATGCCTCACACCTCTCTTTTCCATGCAGTGTCTTACATCTCTCTTTAATACACACATTGCCTCACAGCTTTCTATTAGATGCATCATCTCACACCTTTAATAAACACAGTGTATTTGTCTAATGCTTTCCTATTAATGATTTTCTTCACACATTGATTCGTGGCTATTATATGCAGTGTTTCATGTTTGTATTACATGTAGTACCTCATACCTCTATTAAATACAGTGCTTTAAACCTTTTTTTTTTTTAAATGCAGTACTTCATGTATTACGTGTGCATGATTTTGCTGTTACATACCACACCTCTCTGTATATACATGCAGTGCCTCAAGCCTCTCTGTAGCATGCTGTGTTGTCATACCACTCTTTTACATGCAGTGCTTCATAGTTTTGCATGCAATGCCTCGCACCTCTCATCTCTCTGCTGCGTGCACTGCAGAACCTCTTGACTCGCTTTTAAATAAAGTCTAAAAACTCCATGTTACATTCAGTGCCATACTTCTCTCTTGCCCTCTATTAGTGTTTCACACCACACTACTAAATGCATGGCTTTACACCAATGTATTATATGCAGTTTCTAATGTCTCTGCTATATGCATTGCCCTGCAGAAAGCATTGCCTCATACATCTCTATTACACGCTGTGCCTCTTGCTTCTGTATTACATTCAGTGCCTCATACTTCTGTATTACAAGAAGTGTCTCATACCTTTTTATTATATGAAGTGTGCCACATCTCTATTACAGGTAGGGTCTCATAGCTCTGTATTACATGCAGGCCATCATGCCTATTCCACACAGTGACTGCATGATAAGCAGTGGCTCACACCTCTCAAGTTTGAGTGCCTATTTCTCTCTTTCACAGTGCTTTTGAATTTAGGTTATAGAAAACTTTTAATTTCCCATGTGGGTATCTGACCACACAAACATTGCAACAAATTGAACAATCCACCAAGGTTAGTTTCTAAAATGAAAAATGTTAATTGTCTGAAAGAAGAGATTTTAACTGTAATGTCCAGTGTTTAGGTGACCACACACATTACAATCTGATTGTACAAAATCTGTTATGAAGGATTTCGAAGATCTGCCTTAATAGACCATTCAGTTTACATTTCCTATGCAACAATAAATGAGCTCTAATCATGGGTGTCCAATGTGTGGATGCGATATGTAAAATTATTGCTATCATTAATCCTGCAGCATTGCACACAGGTCATGGTGTAACCATAGGCTTGCGCACAGGGTGTGCCAGGTGTTTCTGGTCACATCGCAATCACCCTGAGCGCAACACCGAAACCGCAACAGCAAGGACCGTGTTTTTAGTCACTAAGACGCTGGAGAGATCACAAAGATCTCTCTGTGACTGGCTCAGCGATACAGAGCGCAACACCTCTTGCAAGTTACATTCCTCACATAACAGCCACAGTCCTCTGTACCTGGAAAGCTGCAAGGGAGAGTGGCTGCGGCTTTCCATCCGATCAGGAAGCTGGGCGGGTTGTCACATGACCCCCGCCAGGCTCCCCACTTCATTACTGCACCCCTACTGGAAGAGGTAAGAAACAGCTGAAGAGATGGCAATCCAGGATGCCTCAGTTCTGTGTATATATTTATATATATACACATTAGAGGTGCACCGAAATGGAAATTTTAAAACCGAAACGAAACCGAAATAAAAAAATGTCAGGCCGAAACCGATACCGAAAATGTTTTTTATTTTAATTTTTTCAAATGTTTTCAATATTTTATTTTTTATAAACTTTTTAATTG
>NW_017306319.1:2810838-2836846 GCF_000935625.1 Nanorana parkeri | reverse complement strand
CCCCCTTCCGCCGCTGTCGATCCCCCTTGTGTCCGGTGAGGGTTCGGCACCCGCAGGGCGGCTCTGTCCCTGGAGATCAGTGGGAGATCATCACATGATTTCCCTCTGATCTCCTCCTCGTTCTCTGAATGCAGGAGTGATGTATATTACATCACTTCTGCATTCAGCTGTCATTCTCTGGCTTCTGTAGCTGGAGAGAAGCTGGTGAAGCAGATCTCTGCTTCATCAGCTTCTTTGGGGTCCCTAGGTGACATTAGGGGTCCTAGAGACCCTTGATGTCTCCAAAAAGGGGACCTGTCTGTGTAAATTGGCTATCACATAGGGGGCTCCTTAGCCCCCTATGTGGTAGCAATAAAGTTAAGTGGAAAAAATGTTTAAAAAAAAAAAAAAATTACCAAAAACAAAATGTAAAGTCAAATAAAAAATAAAAACACAAATTCTTTTTTTTAAAAGTCCCCTGCTCCCACATACACACACAAACATGCGTCATGTGTGCCTATGTGTGAAAATGGCGATTGCGCCCATTGGGCCACACATGTTACATATCACCGCGAAAGTCAGAGTGAGGGCAATAATTTTAGGGCCATTAATCACTATTAACACTAAATTGATAAGGAGTAAAAGCTTTTAAAGCATCGCCTATGGCCAATTTTGGGTATGGTATGTTTTTTGCGACTTTGCGGACGCGCGCAATTTTAAAGTTTGACATGTTTGGTGTCTATTTACCTTTTGTGACCCTGTCTTTTATATTTTACCAAAAATATGGGTAAGAATAAATGTGTTTTAACATAACTTAGGAAAAACATTTTTTCCCCCGCAATTTACAGTACTTTTTTCGATATATAGTAAAAAATAACCAAGACACCCCCCGTGGTGATTATATACCACCAAAAGAAAGCTCTGTGTCCCCGAAAAATGTTAACATAAATTGCAAGGCTATAGTCCGGTAATGCTGACTGGTTTTTTTTTTCAAATGTTTGTACTTTTTGTGCACACCCTAATGCAATAGGTTGTGTACACCTATGGGTGTAACACAAATATACATGTAGTCTTGGCTCTGAAGTCTATGCAGCAAAATATAAATAGCGCCACATTCATCCAGGGTACTTGACAAAGTAACTACTCATGTTTCAAATCATAGTAGAATGCTGAGGACATCTATAGGTGGTGACTGAAATTGCAGTCGTCAGTAATGTTTCACACTCAAGCTTATTTCATTTTTATTTATTTAGACCTGACCTGATATGAACATTTACAGGCCACATAAACCGATTCACAGCCCCTGCCCTCAAAATCTTGCACTCTAACGGCTCTACTTCAGTCATACTACCTATTTGGTGGAAGCCAAATGTTACCCACTTAGCTATGGTGCTGCAGGTTTCCCATGGCCACTCGGCTCAACCATGTCATTGAGTCTTTTTGTGTAATGGAAACATGTATATAAAAGCTGCATATAGGAGCCATTCTTGGCATTTATAAGCACAACCTTTACACCTTTTTTCCTGGCGTGTTCAGCACTGTTAATGAATAATGTCCGTGCTACTGTATGTAGGGTTACAGGTAATCAAGGATAGGTAGCAGGGATCTGTTAGAACAGTCAGTACACTGCTAGGGAGCAGTGCTTTAGATATACTGTAAGTTGCCAGAGAAGAGGGAGCAGCAGTGCAGGGAATTAAATACTCTGTCCTCAGTAGCTTACCAATCTTTTGCAACGTCAACTGAGCATTTAGAGATAAAGCAGTTTAGATCCTTAGAGTAAATTCCGTGCATTCGCATTATCTCCTCAATCATATGTCTAAATATGCAGAGCACTACTCAACCCAAAAGAGTAAAGGTACTTCAGGGGGCAGCTCCAGATTAAATTTGAGTATTGAAACTTGAGCTTCTTTTTTTAACTGTCAGTGGGGAGTTTTTCGGAAAAAAGTTAGCCCAGCGTGGGACTTTAAAATGTGGCTTTTTATTTAATTTTTTTAATCAAACTACAAACTTTAGATCAACTCGTTATTATTTTTTTTTTTTTAAAGAAGGCATTCCTACCAAAAAAAGTGATTAATACATAAATGTCGTACTGCCCTCATGGCCGAACTCTGCTCTGCTGAAGATCGAAGCTTGTTGAAAGATCTTAGTCATCACCTCCAGGTGTGTCAGATGCCTGGTCCCCCACTGCAGTCTACGGTTCTTTGCATTGCCCCCTCTTTTACTACTGTATCCTGCAATGAAATAGGGGCCAGTGGAAAAAAAACCATAAAGAGACACTAGCATCCAGATTTCTCAGAAGTGTTGAATGCTGAACGTTCTGCAGCAAACTTGCATTTTCCACGCAGCGGAGTCAGCGGCAAAGGCAGTGGTACAGGTAACAGTTTTGGCAGGTTTTTTTCTGAGAAGACACATTGGGAATGTGTAACAGCCTCAGGAAGACTGTGTTAGACAGAATGTGTTACAGCCTCAGGATGACTGTGTTAGACAGAATGTGTTACAGCCTCAGGAAGACTGTGTTAGACAGAATGTGTTACAGCCTCAGGAAGACTGTGTTAGACAGAATGTGTTACAGCCTCAGGAAGACTATGTTAGGCTTGTCAAGTTGCTATTCAAGGCAACTAATCTACTCCCAGATTATGAGGAGGACTGTGCGGTACTGCTTATATATACAGAACCCATTTAACAGCTAAACCAATGCTGCTTGCTGCCCAGAGAAAGCAAGGGAAAGCTGTCACTAGTGATGTTCCCTAAGACTCCTCATATGGATCTGTTGTCAACTCTTTTGAACTGTAGAATTCACAGGGGGTCAGTGTATGTGTCACGACAACCTCTACAAGCCTTCTTTATATAGTACTGGATCTCTTATCTTTACACAGACACAGTTTTTTGGGTTTTTTTTGCCTCAACAACGTCCCTACTGGTGCCCCACACCCAGGTCCCCATAGCTGCCGTGTAGTCTGTTATGGCTATAGTTATAATACTGCCAGCTAAGGTCCTGCAGCAGCTTACAAAGAAAAATAAACAATAATTGTATGTAACCTGATTTTTATGTAAATATTCTATTCTCCCCTATAGCTGTATTTATTCCAGCCTTTGATAAATCTGCTGTAGCAGAGATGAACAGCTACAAAGTTTAGCAAGTTTGATGTTTTTTTTTTAATTTTCTCTAGCATCCTGTTATATACTGTACACCTGAGTTTATCCTTTTCAGGTGTTAAGGTTCACAAGCCTGCCATAAAATTGACTTATTCTGGGCACATTGCTATGAGATGGTGCATGCATGATACTTAGAGCAGGAAGAACATGATTCCTTTCTATCATGGATTGTGTTAGCAGTGTTTGAATTGATCACTTCAGTGTCAGGAGCATGCTTACCCGTATCTCCTTCTGATCTGATCCCAGATTTCTAGCATTATATGTAAGATTACATTAAGCCTTTCTGTAGGACCAGAATTGGGGCAGATGATACATTTCTGCCTTTCCTCTTTCATTTAGTACAGGGTCATCTGAGTGCCTGCTGATTTAGGTCTCCCATTGTTTATCATCTTTAGGTGTGTTGTTATAGCTGAACGTTTCACCATCAGATCTACCTTTACCCTTAGGGTGGTAGTACGTTCCAGAGCAGTCAGCCTCTGGAACGGAGTGTATGGCAACTCTGCCAGCTCACGTTCGGGTGCGGGCGATTGCACCCGAACGTGGGGCGTGGCTGTGGTGCCACTGACCTCAATGCACCGCCATTCCCCCTCTTGCCCCTGACACAGGGAGCCGTCCGGGTTGCGATACAGTGCGTTCCAAAGGATAACTGCACTGGAACGCACTGTTTGTGGTGTGAACCGGCCCTAAGGGTAAAGGTAGATCTGATGGTGAAAAGTTCAGCTATAACAACACACCTGAAGAATATCTGGTCCGGAAAATGGTGCAAACCTGGCCTAAGGCTATGTTCACACCATGTCCGCACCAGATCTGGAGCAGATCTACAAACGCAGTGCAGTTTATTACAATGGGCTTTCAGGTGCAGTACAGTACATCCCCGTGCATTTTGCATGTGTTTTTCATGCGTTTAAATGCGTTCCAGACAAGAGAAAATGAGACAAGCAGTTGCTTTTTTTTGTCTTGACTGGAACGGACTGCGCTGGTGGGAACAGAACCCAGACATACCATAGGAAAACATTGGGATGCTTATTTGGTCCAGGAACAAACCGTTCTGGTCTGGACATGATGTTAACAAGTCCTAAGAGCCTGCTTCAGTCACAAACTTACAGTGAGATTCAGTGAGAACATTCTTTTTTCGCCATAGGCTTTGTATTACTTTCTGAATTAGAATGGGAAAGAATTCTTTGCACTCTCCTTTGTTTAAGAGGAATTCATGCATTCATGAGGAAGAGCCCTTGCGGCAAAAAAGCAAATGAATAGGGACAGAGATACCGTAGTTCTAGACATGATGCCTTCAGGCATTCTTCTCATCATAAGCATTCTGTTTCAAGAGCTGCAAAGCTTGGCTCAGATGGAAAGTTTTGGCACAAGATCATGCAGTGGACAATTTTTAGAAAGCCCCGATGTCACAGCTCTCCTACTAGTCCTGCTTGTGGGCATGAAAATGTGTAAACAGATTGCCTGCACTGTTCGTTTTTAGACTTCAAGAAGTAGCATCTGCATACGACAAAGATTTTTTAAGAAATGGGGCATGCATAGAGTTGACCTAATAATATACAAAATCAACATTTAACTGTCCGCTTTCCTTTCAAAAACATTCTGTTGGGGTGCTCTGGGGATGGTTCTCTTTTTTCCATTCAGACCTCAAAAAGTTCCATTGAGTGACATGGAGAGTAAAAAGTGAAGGTTCCAAACCTAAACCTTTCCCCAAGGTGACACCGTGATTAAGTGTACCTTTATGCCCTCGAAACTTAGGGGGACATTCACTATTGAGCCGAAGGATCCATCCGTAGCTTTTGCTGATCCTTCAGCCGCCTGAGCCGAAGTGATAGCCAAAGCGTGGAAAAAGGTCGACCAAAGGTTCCAGTTGTAAAGACAGATCAGCATCCCCAATTGACCTGGGGACACTGATCTGTCATTAAACAATAATTACGGGGCGGCCCAGTTGCTATTTATTGGCCCGGTACCTGCTAGAAGCAGGGGCGTCCCGAGGCTGGGTGACACCCGGAGCGGTAACCGAGTGTCACCCCGCCGAGACGTCACCGCGCATGCGCGTGACATCAACACGCACGTACGCGATGACGTCATCGCGCACGCGCGGCAGTATTCTGATACCTGTCGGCGGTCATCTTGGAGATAGACGGTGGCAGAGAGAGGAGGGGACAGTCACCCGGCGGGAGGATTATCGGGTCCCCTCCTCTCTCCTGATACTGTCGGGCGTTCGGTCCATGACCGAGCTCCCGACTTTTCAGAGGGGGGGTGACACCAAAATGACTGTGAGTCATTTTGGTGTCACCCCTCCAATGGTGTCACCCGGGTGCAGGCTGCACCCCCTGCACCCCCCTTGTGACGCCACTGGCTAGAAGACATACAGAAATCAGCCATTCAAGGCTGAAATGAATAGCCGAACAGCGTTCGGCTCACTTCACTTTGGCTCCGTTATTCACTCGGCTGCTGTGGCAGCTAAGTGAATAACCCCCTTAGTTTGAGTTCTTCATGTAACGTTAAAAAGTGAATACCATCAGAGGAGGGCTGGCTTTTTCCTTCCATTGGAGTGGCACCACCATTGCCTATGCACCCAAGACACTTTGGTTTCTTTTTTTTTTTTTATCAGATCGTTTTTATTGAACAGCTATGTAAACAGTCAATAACATAGATCAACAGACAAACTTAAAACAAGCATCACCAAGTGTCGGCCAAGCACAACCCGTCATAAGGACCAGAGTATTCCCTAGAACACACTTTGTTTCTAAAGTAGGCTTAAAGGATGGGCACATTCCTAGTAAAATTAATTCTCAGTTTTTTTCCAGTCAGCAGCCTATATGCTACAACTCAGGAAAAATTTTCATTCTGCATTAACAGCTCATTAGGCAAATAATGAGCATTGATTCCTCATGTATACTGATTTTGTTTAAAGCCCTTATTAACTTTGACTCTCTAAAAAATTGCTTTCCTAAGTGGGAGCTTCCAAATGTTTTAATACCTGAATAATTTGATTTTGTGCAATCCATTACAGTATGGCTTCTTGTGCTGCTCCTCCTTCTCCTTGTTTGAATGCAACTGTACAGGGTATTGCAAGAAGCTGGTACCAAGTCAAATTCATGGTCCTACACAAGTGGGATTCACATACACGTATTCCTGCATGAATTGGATTTTTATCTTCCTCGAATTCAGTTTTAACCTTAGTACCGAGGGTTTCAGAAATTCTGGCTGTGCTTCGAGATGAACTTTACTGTTCAGTTTTCTGGGATAGGGTTATTCCTAAATTGTTGCTACATTTTTTTGTCAAAATAGTCCTCAAGATTATGTCTCAATATACAGCAGTCTCTTCTGGGCCTTATTACTTGGAATCAGAGACACAATGGTATAGTCAGCCTCATTCCTTGCTTTCTTTAGAAGACAAGGAAATGTAGGGACTCAAATAGTTTTCTGGTACTGCCTAGGGGGCATAAGAGGGGCTGGGCAGCCTCAGAGCACAGTGTTAGTAGTAGGTAATGATTCAGACTCGATTCAACGGTGTGTTCCATGCTTCAGTTCTGTCTTCTTTTCTAAATTAACTTTAAGCTGCATTATAGTTGCATAAAATATTGGCACCCCTACTCATTTGAATATTTATTTCATACAGTACAGCAGGGGTGAGGCAAGCACAACTTTTGTATTAAAGCAGATCTTTCATTATAATGCAAGGTCTACTTATAATGTCCTGTCCCTCTCCCCCTGTAAAAATTGTCTAATGCTAGTATGTCCAAACTATATATGTAAAGAATAAGTTAGATATAATACCTACCTTACCCCCATTTTCTGCATCGCTGGGCACATCACCATTCTTCCGGAAAGATTCCTATGGAATGCAGAGTAGCCCAAATCTCACAAAAAGACACTCCAGCCCATTGCAAGATCATTTTGTTTTGTGAGATTTTAATTGCTTTGTGTTTTCTAGAAATGTGCCAGAAGAAGCCTTACCTAAAGGCGACTTGTGGAAGACAAGGATAATGTACATATTACAAACTAGCGTCCTCCCGTCACCCTAAGCTCAGTATACCGCGAGCTACAGCTCGCGCTATACTGAGACGCCACAGTATACCGCGAGCTGCAGCTCGCGGTATACTGAGACGCCGCAGCTGAAGCGGATCCCGACAATTGTGCCGGGATCCGCCCAGCTGCGTGAGTGACAGCTGGCTCTGCCTATCTAGAGGCAGAGCCAGCTGTACCCGCCCCATCCGATCTGCCAGTCAGAGTTGGCGGAACGGAGCCGGGAGGGGGCAATCCAGCCCCTCCCCCTGTCACGGCAGAGAGCTGTGACAGGATTGAGAGGTGAGCGAACGCCGGTATGTATTCGCTCACCTCCCAATCTACTGAGCCGACCTGTGAAAGTCTCATTGTCTATGAGGTGAGTGAAAAGCACTCACCTCATAGTTCTCCTTTAACCCCTCAGTTCTCCTTTAACTTTTTTCATTATAAGTACTTTTTTGACATACCATCAGCATACAGTTTTGACAGGAGGAAGTGGCCTAGACATTATAAGCGGACCTTGCATTTTACTGCAAGGTCTGCTTTAATGTAACATGACCTTTACTAAGGGAATTTCCCATCAAATAAATGAAGATTTGCAATTAATTATTGTAGAGGTGGAGGTGGCAATGTCTATCTTAATTATACCTTCTGGCATTGATAGCTGTGTCAACAAATATTTTATGAAAAATGTTGCTTCTTTTGAAAGCATTCTACAGTGGAAAGTGATTTAAAAGGGGAACTAGATGGAGATGTATTCATTTCTCCGTGTCATTTACATGCTTAGTGCTGGGTAAAAATAAGGACAAGAGAATAAGCTCTCAACTAATTTAAATGACCCAATGAGATCCAAGTTCTAAGATGTATTATTTATTGCTTCCGGGCAGGGCCCTCCTTACCATCTTGTCTTGAATTGTATTGTGATTGTAATGTCTTCCTTATATTGTAAAGCGCTGCGCAAACTGTTGGAACTATATAAATCCTGTATAATAATAATAATAATAATAATAATAATAATAATTGCTTTCAATCAAAGTGTTTTTCTATGCCTATAACATTAATGACCACTAGATGGCAGCTGAACAAGCATTTAAAGAGAATCTATAATATAATGTTTTTTTATTTTATGTTAGTGTATGATTTTAAACTGATGTTTCAAAAATTGTAACTATTTCCATAACATTTTTATTTTACAAATAAACTTTTAATACAGGGTGAACCCATGCCACTGCTGTCATCGAAGAGCACTATGGTTTATTTTAAAGCAATAGCGCAGAACAGAACAGAGCTGTAGGGGAAGTGCGAAAAAGGGTCACGCTGCTGACTTGTTCCATTGTGTGTGTAAATTTGATCATTAGCTACTGAACTCTTTAAGCAACAGGCCTTTGTTCTGTAAAGCAGTTTACCAGTGGATAGCCTAGTAAACATGATAAAAAGAGCCTAGATCTTCACTTGCTGGCTGGAAATATAAATATGAAATGCTCTAATTAAATGCCAAACTATAACCAAATGTAGAAATTATATAACATTTAGACGTGAGCAAAATACATTAGGAAAGTATATATACAAAATCCCTATACTTTCCCTTTTGATAGGATGTTGTCATTACACTAAAAAAATATTATTTAACTAAGCACCATGGTTTTATTTAATGTATATTTCGAATAACCATGCCCGATGATATTTACATGCAGTAGCTGGCTATGTCTAGTCTAGACTATGTCTGACTGCATATGGATTGAAACACTGAAATCAAAGTGCTGCTTAATATCTCAGCACTATATAAATATTGCTAGAGCTGTGACAAAGGTAAGCATTTCAAGAGATAAATTGGATGATATGCAACTGAGTGCAAGTAAAGGATTGGTTGGAGAGATTTCCTGGAATAAAAAACAGCTTGGACCAATCCTTGCTGACAGGAAAGATAGGATAGCAGTGGCCCTTTTTCTTTGAATGCACGGAACACAAGTCAGGTTAAACTGTCACAATGGGTAGCATTCTCTACCTCTACGATCTTCACGCTGTTTTCTAGTCTTTAGGGCTGCAGAGAAATAGTTAAATAGGACGACTAAGCTATTAATAACACCTGATTTATATATTTAGAAAATGGGTATCGTAGCCCACAAAGGGGGACAGTACGGCCCTTCATACATATATTGGGCCACAAAATTCATGATTGAACATCTCAGTGTGTAATAGATTTGATCATTCAAGGGGAGAATGTTCCTTTGTTAAAGATTTAGTTCTATGGGAGACAATAGGAAAATGTGTTTGTTTAAAGCCCAACTCGGGGCACAATAAACTTACTGCAGTTCAGTTAGTTGCAGAATTCCTTTGCTGTAAACTCACCAGCCATAATTAGATCTGCCTCCTCAAGTTCTCCCCATAAATCTTCAGTATACAAGCTGGTGAAAGTCCACTTCCAACTGAACTTTTGTGCCCACTCCAGCTGCAGAGCTGTGGTCACATCTCCCTTCCCCTCTCCTCCTGAGCAATCACAAGGCAAACAGCTGCAGGCTCATTTTCATGACTGGACAGGCAGAGAGCAAAACAGCAATGCCACTGCTGCACTAAAGTCTAAAAGACCTGCAGCGCCCACGGCCGGAGCAGGCATGGAAGTACAGTGGGAGCTGGAGTCCTAAGTATACTTAAGATTTGTGGGGAGAAGAAGGCAGGTTTAATTATGGCAGATGGCTTTACACAAAGGGACTCTACAACTTACAGAACTGCTGTAAGTTTATTGTACCTGGAGATGGGCTTTAAAAGGCAACATACACATACCTCCCACATTGTCTTGTGTATGTGGTCCTTAAACATCCCAGCTGCATGTTTAATATCCAAAGGGCCCTGAAAAACCTGTACTACACACACATGTCCTATAAATGGCAGAGCACTTCAAAAACAACCTAACATTCCCAATAATTAAGATGTAAATGGGCACTTCCTGAGTGCTTCACTGTGAAAGCAATAACTAGGACAATGAAGCTGTAAGATCTTAGCTCAAAGTCTTAGAAAAGATTCCACAGCTCAAAATCTTAAATATTGTATTGTAGCGTTAAGTAGATTTATATTGTTATTGTAGTAAAACATGAGTATAACATAGGCACTAATAATGTCACTTAACGTTCCATTTTCCCCTTCTTAATTGATGGCTCTACCGGCTTGTTTACTTTCTTTTCACAGAAGATAGTCAAATGACCTCTCTGAGCTCAGCGTGCTTATTTATATAATAAACCTCTTAATTATTCTCAGAACCTCTTACAACCTTACATAAGTAGATACCTTTTCACAAACATCCTTGGAATATGTTTCATCTGTTTTCGATGACTGATGCCCCGTAAAAGTTTGACAGAAACTCCCTGTGCAGTTTTCATTTCCTTGCCTCCAGAGGGTGATGCTAGTGAGTGTGGGAGGTTGGAGTATAGGAGCCTAACCTGGTTCTAATTTGTTTCCCCCCCATTAAGGCATGTATACATATTTATGAATGTAAATAAGCGAAAGAAAGGCATCATCTGCAACACATATTTTACTGCAGGTTAAGGTGACAGAATGCGATATAATTTAATGGTTTTTTACTCTGTGACCTTGCAGTATGGTAATAAATTCTGTAAAAGGCTTTCTTTACTATAGAAGAAGGAAAAAAAATGGAGGTCTGTGTGGAGTGGGCTCCTTCTAACAGCTGTGTCATGCAAAAGTGCTATTTTTCAAGGAGGCAACATATGTAGGAAAGAGGACCTTGGGCGTCTAGGGAGAATAAGCTTTCCTATTAAAGAACTGCATAATTCAAGCAGATGTCTAATCAGAATAAACAATAGATAAGATGTCCAAAAGAGGAAAGCTGAAGCCACTCCGGAAGACCATTATGAAGATTTATATTTGTCCCTGCTGAGTGAAACTGTTTCAAGCGCTTGCCATACACAGACAGATGTCTCATCAAGAATGAGGCATGGTGAGAGATGTGCCCATGCTTGTTCAGGCTGCCTCGGCTCAGGGACCATCAGTAATTTTTCTCAATGATATGACGGTACACCCCTATAAAGGGGTAGTTCTCATTTATACAGAGAAAAGGAAATGATTTTAGAATGATCAAAGATTTTCCAGCGTGTTGGAAATCTATATGCAATAGTTCCTGCTCTTTACCCGGCCTGGTGATCTCAAATCATTTACATTGCGTTTAAATATTGGGCCATCCTAGTATTGGTGGTACATCGTGACATTTTTGCATGGCTTATTGAAACTGTATGTATAGACAACATTTTTTTTAGTTTTGTATACGAGTAGGTAAGGATTATAATCCCCATCAGGTTAAATTGCCCACTGGGTGGATTCACACCTCTATTTGTCCTGGTGACTATTTTGTCTTTGGAACAGGAAATGAAGGTAAATCTCCTCAACAGGACACATACAGCAAAAATACAATTACAGCGGTCTTAACCCTTCCGTACTCTATCTAAAAAGTTTTGAATATACGTACACTTTACTTAAGTGAACAAAAGGGAGCACTCGAGAGCTTTGAAAGCTCTTCGAGGAAATGTTCCAGCATAGAGGAATTTTCCTCAATTTAAGCATGCTGTTTGATTAGAAAAATAGAGCTCCTACTGAAGACCAATCGATACCCAAATCGAATTTTTGACTGTAGCATGTGCTTGGCTGTTATGAGGAGAATAATCTCTTCCTGGATTTTTGATACAAAGACTGACCGCTGTTATGCAAATCATTTCCAGCAGAAGCTTTCTATTATCCTGGAAGAATTTCTTTTTGCTACAGGTTTTTTACTTGCTCTCATTTTAAATAATGCCACAGGGGTGATTTACTAAAGAAGTTTCAGTACAGTGCAATTTGACTGTGAGAAATTGATCTCCTGCGTGCTAGACTTCATGAAAATCATTCCGAGCAAGCAATATAATCAATCATGAGTGAAACAAATCAATTACGATACTGAAAATATTATGTGTATCTGTGTCCTATATTGTTCACTTCACCCAGGGAAGCTGTGTAAACTCAAAACACTCAATTGTGCAGGGAAATTAGCATAAACAATATGAAAGCTTTTCCTGCCATAACTAAATGTTGGATGAATGCACCTGTGGGAAATGATAAAAACAATAATTATTCAGCAAATGTCATACACAGAGTCAGTGAGGAGGACACAAATGCAGATTTGATGGTTCTAGGTCTCACTACGTGTACTAATGATTTTTAAGTTCATAAAAAGCCACTGTGAAGCTAGCCTTACATGGTTTCACTGGGCTGGACGAGAGGGATCACTAGATTCCCCCATTCACGCTAAACAGCATTGATGAAGGAAGCTCACCTACTGGCCATTATTATCTGCCATCAGAATATGTAAACAGTCTCTGCATCTGATAGGCTGCAGTAACTGATCAGCTGTCAAACTGGGTGAAGCCGGCAGGACCACCCACGGATCGTATTTTGGACGATTCAGCAGGAAATGGCTGAAATTGGATTCATGTATGGCCAGCTTTAGACTGGGAGAGGGATCTGTGAGGCTTGTTATTGTTCTGCACCTTACTATTCACTTCTCAGTATCTATACCACTAAAACTACCTGCATTGGAGCACATACTGTACATCTCAGTTCCCAGAATCCACATCATCACTGAGATCTGCAATCCGGTGCACACATCAATACCTAGTATTCATGCTACCAGTGAGATCAGCACTTCAGCACACATAGCTCATTCTGAAGTATTTAAGATGCCAATTAAATTCCACAATCTAACACACTTCTCACTCCCAAGTATACATGTCACCAGTGAGATCCGCAATCCAGTACACGCAGCTAATCCCTCAGTTTCCATGATCCCAGCAAATTCCAGTTTCCATGCAATCCAGCAGACACAGTTCTCTTCCTAGCAGGGCCATCCCTACCTTTTTCACTGCCTGTGGTTACCAGAAGGGGGCAAAGCTGTCAGCCAGCCGAGCTGTCAGCCAGGGCGGAGGGGGTGGGGGTGGCGCTCTTAATTCAATACGGTTGATTTCCTAAAGGCAAATAGGCTGTTCACTTTGCAAGGGTATTTTCTCTTAGTGTAGTGAATGAGGTGGAGCTCTACTGACTTCCATCAACCATTCAGGTGCAAGAAATAAATACTGTTTTTTTTCTTTGCATAGTACATTTTTACAACATTCACTAAGTTAAGGGAAAATTCCAGTGCAGTGCAAAATGAAAAGCCTTTGTCTCATGTCTCTCTGTTACACATGATGCCTCACCTCTTGATATTACATACAATGACTCACGCTGCTCTATAATATACTGCACACTTCATGCCTGTTACAGAAAATGCATTGCTCCTATTACTTACACAGAGCTGAATTATGCTTTTCTATACCATGGAATGCCTCATAACTTCTCTTTATGTGCAATTCCCCACATCTCTCTGTTACACGCAGTGCCTCTTGCATTTCAATTATATGCTATTTCAAACACCTTTACTACACCAAGCCCTTCTCATGTCTCTATTGCATGCAGTATCTCATGTTTTTGCTAAAAGCAGTGTTTCACTATTTTTTTGTACCATGGGTTTGTATTACCTCTAGTGCCTTAAAGTGTATTTCCACTTTTGCAGCCAAATTGGGATAACACCTATTTTATATTTGTTACATGTTCCCAATTACATAGCATAAGCTAAAAAAAAAATGCTTCATGTAGTTTAAGTTGCATTTACTTGGGTTAGGGTTTCGACTTGGTTTCTTAAAGGTTAACATTTCTACTTGCTTCTCCTTCCTTATTGTTAGAAGGGGCTGTGAGGGGTTAAAGGATTACAACCCTGGCATTCAAATGTTAAAAAAGTTAATGAGAGAAACACAATCCTCAAATTTCAGTCCTAAGTCTTTCTATAAGGACAGATCACTTTGAAGGTGCACAGACAAACCTGGAATCTGCCATGTTGCCTGCGGCAACAAAACATCTAAAAGGTAAGAAATATGTTTTAAAGAATTATTTTTCAGTATTCTGTGTGAATAGGAACATAAAGAGGGGTTTTCTGAAATTTGACTGCAAAAGTGGAAATATACTTTAATCATATACAATGCTTCATGACTACCTATTACATGCAGTGCCTTATGCCTCTCTGTTAATTGCAGTGCTTCATACTACTTTACATGCGGTTCCTCATAGTTTTTATAGTTCCTCATGGTATTGCATGCAATGCCTTATGCTCCTCTAATACATTTGATGCCTCACACTTTTCAGTTACACTTAATGCATCACCTCTCTGTTACACACAATAACTTTCTCATCTGTGCCAGGTTGTGCAGGCAGATTTACTTAACAGTTCCGGATATTGATGCATTTAACTTTTCCTGTCTCAAAATTCACTCACTGTTTATTAACTCACTATATCGGCTCGACCTGTTTCAATCATCCAATACTCTTTCAGTAAAATAATACTTTCTAGCGTTACCCGTGAACTTTCCTGCTAGTTAAGGGTCATGCCCCTGTGTTCTTAAGCTCAACATATAAAAATACTGTCTTCCTGAACCTTATTTACCCCCTAATGTATTTTAACATTACATTTAAAGCTATACAGCAGGGATGTACAAAGGGTGGCAAACCATAGCAACCTATCAGATTTGAGCTTATTAGATATTAAAGTGACACTAAACTCAAGAGTTAAACCTTAAAAATGCATTCACATATCCTACCTATGAACAAAAATGCATCTAATTTGTGTATCAGTCAGCTATAGATCCTCAAATCATCTCTGATGTGGTGCTGACACTGTCCTTCCTTCTGGAGGGTGACTACTTTTGTTCCCCATGGCCCCTGAGTGGGTTGTAAAGTAGCCACCGCTCCAAGCTCACTCTCACATTTAGTTAACTAATTTGTATTGAGATTGTAGTCCATCACAGAAGCAAGCTTGGAGTGGTGACTACTCTACAACACACACAGGGACCATGGGGAAGAAAAGTAGTCACCCTCCAGAAGGAAGGACAGTGTCCGCACCAATTCAAAGATGATTTGAGGATCTACAGCCGAGTGATACACAAATAAGATACATTTTTGTTAGTAGTTAAGGTACTTTAATGCATTTCTAAGATTTGACTCCTGAGTTTAGTGTCACTTTAAATTTGATTTTTGTTAGCTCTGGGTTTTATTAGCTGGGTCACAACAGCAATGATGGCTACATACACTAAAATTGATTTAGGGTGATCATCATTTTTAATTTTAATTGTCTGCTCTATACCTGTTTTCAACTTTTTATATTTTTTCTAAATATTTGAGAGAAAAAAAAGATCAATTACCATACACTGTCAAAAAGGATTTGACACATGCACATTATGATCACAAAAAAACATTCTCTGCTCAGGCATTTCAGAATAAAAAGAACACACATTGTTCAGTAATAAAACAATCAGAATAAAAAAACTGGTGGAAATGGGGAATCTTGCAAGTATGTGGGCACTAAAATATGTGTAATGGATGTTTGTACATATAAAGGATCTCGTATATAAAAGTGTCTGACCTTCACAGACAATCAGACTCCTTTTATTCTCTGAGCTGTACTGGAATAATGGCAGAAGGGATCTCACTGCTTTGTATGGACCTCACAGACTTTCAGATGCTCTGCAAACATGTAAGGTACAATAAGCCAGAATACTGATACATGAGCACACTATAATATAGGGTATCCAAATGACATAACCTATATCAAATTTTATTTGTTCCATGAACCTTCTCTGTGACCTTTTATTTTGCAGGGGAGCATAATTTTATATGTAGAATTGTATACATATTGCAGCACATGTTTGTGGTTGAATCTTGTTATCTCATTAAAAACAATAAAAAAATGTATTTTTTAGCATTTGTAAATGTTTTCACAAAGGCCTTTTTGTCTGTATGCACATGATGTAGTAACAGACTTTACTCCTCATGTTTTCATGTATTATGTACAATCATTTGAAAAGCAAATTCCTGTTTACTTATTTCAGCTGCACATAACTGGATAAGCCAACTAATATTCACACAATGTATTATGGGGAAATTCTCGCCTCCTTTATAAAGCAGCACAAATGATTGGGTTCCCAGAAAGGGCCAGTCCCTCGTAATGATTGACAATTATTAGCTATGTGATATCCATTGAGCAGATTGTTTGTGTAGGGCCTCATGCTACATAGTTGTTGGTTAGTCTAAAGAACATTGAACATATGTTGTACAATTGTAGCCACATCACCTTCTGTGATGTGGCTACTAGACATTTAGGCCTGGTTCCCACCTGGGCATTTACAGCGCGTAGAGACGCGCTGTAAAACACTCAGCATGTGAAAACCAATAATTGCCTATGGGCATGGTTCCCACCTGGGCGTATTTCAGTGCGTAGGAACGCGCTGAAAACGCCCTATGCCCAAAAAAGTACAGGAGTTTCTTTGGGGCGTATTTTCCATGCGTATCCATTAAGATACAGCCAGATAGCCCTCGTAAAGGTTGGACTTGATGGACTAATGTCTTTATTCAACCTCAAATACTATGTAACTTTGTAACTATGTAAACGTGTGTTTGCCGTGCGTTTCTTTTACCGCAAATCGAAACGCGCGGCAAACGCGCATATTCCGTACGCCCAGGTGTGAACCCTGCCTTAGTGGTAGCCAGGGCTGTAGTCAGCCTGGTTGGAATTATAGTGGCAGCTATCTGGTTAATTCCAGGTGTCTGACATTTCCTGTACCCCCTGGGCAGAGTGTGACTCTGTCATATTGTGGGACAGCCAATAAGAGATGCATTAGTGTATGTACAGTACAGCAGCCAATCACTGAGTTCCTCTCAACTCCTGGTGATCACATAGATGACGTTTCTCCAGAATGATCTGTCTTTTATTCAGTTTTCTGAACAACATGTTCATACTTTCTGTGACTGCATGCTGGTCATTCTCTTCTTTTCCCTTTAAAGTGGAGGTTAAGTGGGGACAAAAAAAGCCCTCTCGAATTGTTTACCTTTATGTGTTATCATTAGGGATGCACTGAAATTTCGGTCGCCAACACATATTGTCCAAAAATGGCACTTTGGGCAAAATACCGAAAGTGTCATCCTTCGGACGAAATTGCAGTGCATCTCTAGTTTCTCTCCTCCCCGCTGTGTGCTGCTCGGTGTCCCCTCTGACACAGAGCAGTGTCCAGCAGGGAGAAGAAAAACTGTCAGAGGAGGCCGAGCGGGGCGGGGAAGCGCTGTGGGCTCCAATGTCACAGGGAGCTGAGATCTCCTCCCGCAACGCCCTGCACATTAAACATTTTTAAAAAAGGTTAGAAAGAAAAAAAATGTCGGTTTTGGTCTGACATTTTTGTTATTTTCGGTTTCAAAATGTAATTTTGGTGCACCTTTAGTTATCATGCACAGCATATTAGCACATTATGGCTCACTTACTTTGTTGGCAATCCTCTACAATTCTGCGCTGTCTCCTCCATCGCCGACGATTCTATCTTCGCATGGTTTTCCTCTGGGTTTGGCATCTTCTGCCTCTTGATTGCCAGGACTGGCATGATATAACACCCACACATGTGGTAGTTACTTTACTGTGGGAAGGCCCTTGTTGAGCCTGTGTACTAAGGTGTGCATGCCCTCACTACCTTGTAGGCGATCCTATCCAGTGCTGCGCTGTCCATTGTCCCCTCCATCGCAGGCAATTCTGTCTTCACGTGGTTTTCCTCTGGGTTTGGTATCTTCTGCCTCTTGAGTGGCAGGACCGGCATGATGCAGCACCCACGCATGTGGGAGTTACTTTACTTTAAAACAGGACCTTGCTGAGCCTGTGCACCCTGTGGCTCAATGCACAGAAAAACATAGCTGACACCTAGGTAGAAGCTTTTTTGGCAGAAGAGACTTACATAGTCTCGTCTGTAATAATAAAAAAAAAAACCTCCCTGTTAGCAATTTTTCAAAAGAATACTTTACTTCCACTTTAACTTTTAAATCTAATATTTTACACTGGTAAACAGGTCCAATTGTTTTTTTACATACTGAATATTGCCACTAGGTGGCACTGCTTAAATATGAATTTGCAGAACGGCTTCATGAAATTGCAAAATGGCAGTGCGCATACTACCTTCTTTACATTTGAAAGCATGCCAGAGTAAAAAAAAACAATAATTTGAGTCTACAATAAATAATTCTAACTGAAAAAAAGTTCTAAAGATTCCTCCATATAGGCCTATTGCAAATAAATTCAAAATAAGTACAGGTTGTTCTGCCAAAGATCAAAATAAAAGGTTTCCCTGAAAATCTTTTGCAAACTGCCCTGTTACTAAACGTCTATATCCGCACAATAATTCTCTTGTAATTCTACAGTAATATGCATGTAAGCCTGAGGATCAAATAGCAATACCCAGAAATGATTTTATTTGGAATGTTTAGCCATAGTACCAATCATTCAGAAAGGCAGAGAATTATTTTACTATAAAGCCATAACCACTCAGTCTTTCTTTCTTTCTATATGTTGGTTTCCAAAGAATATTTCTAGCATTTAGATTCAAACAAGCAGTTATCTTGGTTATACTCCATAATGATGCTGCAAATAATTATTCAGCAGAGAGGCAAAAGATAAGCTTTTATAGCTGCAATGGAATCTGCCTCCATAACTGTTAATATTCTGATCAAGCTTGCCACAAGTATCCATATGTATGTAGGCAGCTTTAAAGAAGCAAGGCATATACAATGCATACATTTTTCAGACAGCTCCTAGTTGCTGCACTGGCACAGCTTGGTGAGGTTTATCTCAGTTTCAGATCTACAATAATAAACAGAACTGCAACTAAAAGGTCACAGAATTGCTATGCTTGCCAGAGCTTAAAAAGAAGTAATCATTGTTATTTTCTTCACGCATACTGTGCTGTTTACTCTACAAGTCATTTGCATAATCTAACTTTTTTTCTTTTATCAATACCAAACCGTATAAGAGCTGTCAATATTCTTACTAATAGTGTAAAATCTACCTGACAATCACATCGATTGAATGCCACGCTAAAAGGCTTATTTGGCAATATTGTGGGAACTGCACAAATTGGATATAAATGTGTACAAAAAAGGATTGTTCTCACAGCTGACATTCCATGGGTTTTAATGCTAGCACTTTGGTAATGCTTTTAGTATTGCAGAGCTTTTCCTAATTCCAGGAGTTTGAGAATTAAGCCAATACTATCTATCCGTGTTGGGAAAAAGATACTTTAATATACAACTGCTTGCTTGTGTTTAGGTGAATTTTTGTCAGTGTTCCAACATTGTAAATTTTAGATGAGGTTACATCGTAACATGTTTGAAAAGAAAAATAATCTGTGATGTACAAGTAATAAAGATGACATATTGCTGGCGCTACACCAGCAAATTACCCTGATAAACCGAGAATGCCTTGAACACTTGTCTCACCCACTACTGAGCAAAATATATGCAGTGAGCCAGGTCTTTTTTTTTCTTAAAGGGTTAGTTCACCTTTATAGAAAATGAACCTATACTGTCCGTACACAACATCCCATGAGCACACTCGTGGCGACAGCAGACGGCCTTCTTCTGACACCCTGCACATGCATGCTGTGCACTGTCTCCATAAGTTGATGAGCTCAATGGCTGTGACTGGCAATGGAGCACACTGTGCATGTGTAGGGGCTCTAGAGAAGGATAATGTTCACTAGCACTAGGGGGGCACTCCTCCCAACAGCTGGTCTGTCCTAAAAAGAAAACAGGACATACATTTGTAAACTGCGGGGACTTTTGAGGAAGGTTTCACTCCTTGCGATACTAAAACATCATACAAGCTTATTTGTAAAATCTTAATTACTATTGTCTAAAAGCTTATTGGTAAAATCTGAGTTACTATTGTCCCTTAGTTCGCAAAATAAACTTCTGTCTGTCTGCTGGTTTGGGTACCTATACCTTAATTTCATGTTGGCAAACATGAGCATTGTTATTGTTTTAATCAATGAAGGACTTCCAACTGGTTTTAAAGGGTTAGTTCACCTTTGTAGAAATATAACCTATACTGTCCCTAAACACCATCCCATTATTATTATTAGATAGAATTGATATAGCTCCAACAATTTGCACAGTGCTTTACAATATAAGGAAGACATTACAGTTACAATACAAATCAAGACAAGATGGTAAGGAGGTCCCTGCCTCTGAGAGTTTGAACTAAGGACAATATTTTCACATGAAAGTGATATAAGGGGGCTTGTACGAATAGGTGTGGAAAGGGGAGCATTTCACACACAATCCCTTTGCCCCCACCAAGCCCTTACCCATTCTGTCAGGTATGAAAAATTATACTGAGCTGACTCACTATACATACCTGAGTTTGTTGCATTCTTGAAGGTTGCATGCCACCTTCAGGCCATGCCATGGTGTGGGAAACCATTTCCCGAATGAACATGGATGCTGAATTCTTCTTTGCATCCAATTCCCCTTCTGCATGATCCCTTAATCCTTATTCCCAGACTTGGCTACTGGGGCTCATGTAAGCAAAAGCTTGTTAGCTCTTTACATCTTTGGCTGTAACTAATTCATAATCCTAGTAGCCTGCAATTATCACAAAGAATACAAGAAATATTTATTCTTTTAGTTTCTAACCAGTTTCCAAAAACTAATGATAACAGCCTATTTCACAGTACTGATACCTACTGTGCACATATTTCTGTGATTCAAACTATGAGTGTGTTTCAAAGGGGAATATTCTGTATAAGACAAACACAGGCTGAAAACCAAGTAGTTGCTATGCTTTCTAACACAATATTGAGTCCAGCGGGCCGGATTTGTTAGTTATTGTAAGCTCCCACTACCCGTAGATCACTGGCAATTCTGCAGAGACGCCAGGTCACCTCTGATTATTTAAAAGTGAACAATGTAGAGATTTTGATGATGGATATTTTCCCCCAAATTACCATACAGATGATTGTGGCCTAGCAACCTATCAGTATCCTATACTAGCATCACAAGGCCAATTTTAAATAAATGGTGTTGTAACTTAACTTATAAAATAATAAAGTATTTCTAAGGATTTTTTTCAGCACTTTATGATGCTCATATTCTGACATATTTGTGACTGTAAATATCTAAAAGCATCCAACCTGCAATCAGGTAGCACTATATTTCACATATAAAGTTATTCATATATACATATATTTTAATCTTTTTTTATTATAGTGTAAAATAATACAATATAATAAAATGGAGCACATATTGATTTTTTTTTTGATGTTGCACTCTGCTTTAACACATACATATGAATGTATTCCTGGAGTAGCTTGTAGTCAACTAATTTGATATTCTAAAGCTCAAGTAATAACCAATGCTGATACAGGACTTGCTTTTAGATTTTCTGTTCCTTCATTGTCCAATTAGCTAGCTTAGTTTGGTATCGGTCAATCTTTATTGCTTAAAGTGTAGTTCCACTTTTGCAGCCAAATTTTAGAAACCCCCACTATATATTTGTCATTTGTTTTCTAAATATATCTTACCTTTCTGGTCGTTTCTTTGGAACAGCATTATACACAGGACTACAAGCTATTCTGAGCAAATTCAAAGGGACAAACTGGGGACAGAGACAGTTTCCCCTCATTAAAGGGGAGTCCAACTTTGTCACCATGCTTCATATTAAAACCATATTCAGGGTGGAACATGAAACATAGCCACATTCATAGCCCCACACCATACAACTGCCCCCCCCCCCACTTGCCTGAATCTGGGGGTACTTCTTCCCTTAGCATCCCATATATTATATATATATTTTTTAATTCGGAGCAGCTGTTCATGGCTCCGTCTACACAGCCGCATCATTCATTCACAGATCCTTTCACATGCCACCACGGCAGAAATCTCAAATGAGCACAAGTGCAGCGCCATCACCTCATTTGTAGCCCATTGATACTTCCTACAATGCCATAACAGAAGATCTGTACCCCCATACAGACAGGGGCTGGAGGAACAGTCTGCTGGAGCCTGTGCATTGCACCCATGATCCAATGATCACGGTTTTTCCAGGCTCCAATGCAAAAATGTAATAAATGCACTTTCTTCATGTGGGTTGAACTCGATGGACACGTGTCTTCTTTTGACCTGACTAACTATGTAACTATGATTATATTTTTTGTAAAAAGGGGAATATGCCTTACAAATGTAAGCATCACACTTTATTTATTTGCTATGTTATGCTACGTGAATGAGAACATGTAACACATATAAAGAAGGTGTTACCAGTGGTGGACCTAAGGAACAAAGGAATAGAGATGGGGGGCCCGCTGGCCACTGGGTACCGATCCGGCGCTGGGACTGTGCTGGGCCCCCCAGAGGCCCGAGGCCCTGGTGCGTCCGCACCGCCTGCACCGGCGGTAGTTCCGCCACTGGGTGTTACCCCAATTTGGCTGCAAAAATAGAAATACACTTTAAGTAATTAGAGAAAAGTGACATCACTTTTCTCTAGACCTGACTATCCTGACTGGCTAAACAGAATTGCAGATCGAAGATAAATCTGTGTATTTAGCTGTTTGCCTAAAGCAAATACATGTTATAAATGTATCTTATGATATTTCATATTGTTGTGACTGATTGTGTAAACAATACTGTCTGTATTTAGTTAAAGTATATCTGGAGTCAAAACTTTTTGTCTTTTTTTCATTTTGACTGGGGATTTATTTATTTATTATTTATTACAGGTATTTATATAGTGCCAACAATTTACGCAGCACTTTACATAGTTGCACATTCAAATCAGTCCCTGCCCTCAAGGAGCTTACATGGTTAAAACCCCTGTTAGTTTCTTTTTTCTTTAGTCCTATGTGTGCCATTGGGGAGATTTCTCTTGACCAGAAACGAGAGGAAATCTCTCTGAAGTGAGGAAACTCCCCCTATTAGACAGTTGTTTCCAGAAAAGGTGTCCCCAGTGGAAGATTTTCCCTCTATTTCTATTGTGGTGACAACTAAAATAATAACTCCAGGCAAATAAAATCTTAACCCTTGCAGTGGGGCTACCCCCACCCTGAGGATGCCAATGGAATCTCCCTTGGCATCCTCATGTCCAATACACTGTATAGGACGTATCGACTCACAGGACCTTAGATCGCCGGAGCGGAGGGGAAGGGAGTGGTCTAGCAGCCAGCCATGATCGGTATTCGGGTAAGTATAACTCTGTTATTTTAGCTCGCTAGGCAAAATGAGAACTTAACCCTTTATCCTGGCCGAAAATACCAGACCTCGTAGAAACCAGGAACAGAGATTTGTATGCTTGTCATATGGTGGGTTTATTCAATACGTATTGGTCAGAATATCACAATAAAATCCTGCCCCGTTACAATAGGTTACATGAGTTTTTAAATGAATCCACATTAGCATAATTGATGAGATACATCCCAGTGACTTCCCACACTGGGCAGGAACGGAAATACAAATCATCCAATAATATTCAACTATTTATCACGGTGATGAAATAGTTCATTGTCTGTAACCGCAAAGTCACTCCCAAAAATTGCATAATTTGGTATTGAAAGGATACTTACTCAATCTGCACATTCATTTTTTAAGGAAGTTACTTTACCAACTCGCAAGACTGAAACTGTTGCAGAAAAGAGAAAGCTACGCAAAACTTTTAAACTGACAGACAAAGCTGATGTAGAATGTCACTAATGAGATTTTTGTTTAACATCTTTTAAACAAAATGGAATCTTGAACATGAATACAAAATGGTCAGGGAGCGTAGTAGTAGGTGCTGGCTGTAAGGTGACCGGCACTCGTCTGACGTCCGCATTGGTTGCTTGAACGCCAGACAATTGCGAGGTCGCGTCTTATGACGTGGAAGGGGCCGGTCCCGTCTGACGTCGGTGGCCCGGGGGCACAGCCTCCCCTCGAGTCCGTGACTCGGAACGGCGACGTCCCTGGGAACCATTACACGGGGGTAGTCCCACTGCAAGGGTTAAGATTTTAGTTGCCCGCAGTTCTGTTTTAAACATTTTTTTATAGTATAGTGACACTTAAAGAGTAAATCTCCCTCATGAAAAAAAAACCTTACAGGGGGTCCACTCTACCCAAAGCAAAAAACAAAAAAAATTGTTTTGGCTTAAGATACACCTGAAATAAACAACATTATTTCTTTTAAATATTTACAACATTTAGTTTGTACTATTATCTGCTATTCAGCAATGCTTTTCCGAGATTTCAAATCTTACATTTCGAAAAACTTGTTCTGGGAATTATTTCAAATGAAGTTTTCTTCATTATTTGGCAATTGTTTGCCTATGTTAAAAGCTACATGCCATGTTTATCAGTGGGAATGTGTATGTACACATAGAGGGATGCCCAAGCCAATATGACTTTAACAGTAAAGGGGAGGTCAACTGAAGTGGCATCATAACTGCGCTACTTCCAGTGCCACAGTGACATCACAGCGGCTGGGCAAAAGAGGCGGGCTTAGAGAGTTTGGAGCCATTTTGGCACCTTTAAGCTGAGCTCAGCTCAGGCCAGCAAAGGGACTTGACTTGATAAACGGGTATTGAGTCTGAATTGTGGCCGGTTGAGCTTTCACCTCCCTCCTTCCAAGTTTAAACATCTCCTTACTATTGTGACCTGGTATTATAGACTTTACATATGCAGTCTCTCCACTTTGTTAGATATATGTGTTTAGCTGCTAAGCTTCTTAGGACCAGTGGTGAGAGTAAACTGCGTTCATATTCCCTGTACTATTTTTTGTACTGCCTTGTATATCAGATTTTTGTATTCTATTTATGTGACATGGTTTTGATATAATATATATATATTTAAAATCTGGTGTGCTGACTTTTTTACTTACTATTGGATATATTTTTGGTGTACTCGGAGGACACCCCTGTTTTTTTTCTAGCACCCACTTTTCTGCTAATTGCAATTCTTCCATGTGTTAAATGATGCCTAAACGGGTGTGCATGTCCTATTGTTCATACTATTTGAGGTCAACACCACTTAAGCTAGTTATGCACTGAACACATTTCGTCCTTTCTTGATAAACTGGACAAAATTTCCTCAGTGGGTGGCTCTGTCTGCCAGTTCGTGCCCAACATCTTTTGATTGATAAAATCAAAGGAGCTGGGTGGAAAATTGTCAGCAGCACAGTGCCTGGCTGTTCATGTATTTTGACAGCCGATGGGGCCGACTGTCAGAATGCAATAGGCAAGGCAGGAGATTCTTCAATACATGCCTGAAAGCTAAACCAAAAAAAAATCAAATTGTGTATACCCAGCTTTACCCTCACTGATGGAGTGACCTTGTCTTTAAAGTAGAACACTGGACAAAACGTTTCTTAACTCTTGCAGTGGGGCTATTCCTGCACTGCACGGGTTAAGTGATCGTTTTGGTCTAGGTGCAAAACTAACAAAGTTATACTCACCTGATCCTCAGAGCTGGCTAGCTGTCACAGTGCTCCCTCCTGTCTATCTCCTCTATTCCAGTGATGGATTTTCTCCCGCTGTCCTCACATCATATACACTGTGTATTGGACTGATGAGTCACGGCAACTTAGACCACTGGAGTAGTGGGGGAACGAGGCTGAAAGGGATGGTTCAAGAGCCAGTTGGCTCCAAGGATCGGGTGGGTGAGTATAACTTTTTCATTTTAGCACCTAGACAAAATCAAGCGCTTACACTTGCAGTGCGGGGATCGCCCTACCTCAAGGGTTAAGAATAGTTTTCCTTGGAGTTCTTCTTTAATAAACTAGAGCTATTGTGTTTACAGTAATGCTAACTGGTATTGCGGCTTGAAGCTATAACACACTCTATTTTTTAGTTTTCATAAGCCCTTCATTAAAAATGTTTAAAAAGATTAGAATCTGTAAGAGAAAAAAAGTTTCCAGTCTTTAGGACATGTAGCAGGCTAAAAGAAAAAGTATGAATAACAAACATGCTCATAG
>NW_017306319.1:2805379-2810790 GCF_000935625.1 Nanorana parkeri | reverse complement strand
TTTTTTAGATAAGGAGGATGAGATTAGCTGGAGGGAGTCATTCTGGGAAAATATGACAGGGCATTACATCACAGAGGAGATGGAAGATTAATGAAACATAAGGGGTCTAAACATCTGGCGAAACGGGCCTTGCTGACTATCACAGAACAGAAGGCTAGATTGAATATAAAACGATAACAGTCTTGGGCAAAATGTGCCTTTCAAGCTGTTACTTTACAGCTTCCTCCCAGCATATTCATTTTCAATATTTCAAATTTTAAAGTGGGCCTGTCATAGTAACACAGGTTGTGTATTACACTGAAGGGGATTTCAGTTTCTACTATCAAGTTAGCAAAGACTGGAACTGAAAAACAGATTGTCAATTATATTAAATCCCAGAAAGGTTTACAAGTATGTCAACTGTAAGAAAATGTATCTGTAAAATGTATTTTTTCTTTTTGTTAATGTAATTACCAAGGTAGTAAAGTTGGAATATAGGTATATGTCTTGGAATATAGGTATATGTCTTTTTAAATGTATTTATTACAGGTATTTATATAGCGCTGACAATTTACCGAGCGCTTTACATAGTGCACATTCACATGAGTCCCTGCCCTCAAGGAGCTTACAATCTAAGGTCCCTATCTCACATGCATATGTACAAGGGCCAGTTTAAACAGGAGCCAATTATGCTTTAATATGTTATTTTTTTCTTTTCTCTCTGTTAATAAGTCTTGTTTTTTTTATTGATTCTGGTCTTTAATTAAAAAAAAAGAATAAAGGTGAAAAAAATGTATCTGATGCAGCATTCTAAAAGAGGAGCACAGAGGACTCAACAAAAGCTGATAACTTAAATACAGTTATATATATGCATCAGTTCGGGTTCCCCTGACCACGTAACATGTTTGGCTGAAAAGACGTTAATACATCCTCTGCAGGGATCAGACTTAATCGTGCCATGTTTCTGAGAAACTTAAATGCACAATTACTATTTATGTGCTGAATTTAATGGGCTGGAAAACCTAACACATTATTGTGGCCTGGGGAAAAGTTTGAGCAAAGAGGGTGTTATGTAGTAACACCCCCTTTGCAAAAATCCCAGTGATTGAAATGGTTTTTTATTTGTGAAACTTCATAATAATCTCTCCAACATTTGTAACTGTTCTGGTTAGCACTTCTACCCTGCAACACAGGGGCCCTTGGTTCGAGACAACATCAGGGCACTATCTGCATGGAGTTTGCATGTTCTCCCTGTGCAAGTTTCCTCCAGGTACGCAGGTTTCCTGCCACACTACAAAGACATGAAGGCTTAGTATGATATTATACTAAGCGCATCTAAGATGGCTGTCTCACCATCTGCCCCAACAGCCAATAAAATACTTTGGGTCCCCATGGAGAAAAGTGCTATAGAAATATTAAAGAATAAAAAAATGACAGGCTTGCTTCTATTACTGTATTAACCCCTTCCCGCTCACAATACCTTTATTAACGTAGCTCAGCACGATGCTCCAGGCATTGTGGGCAGAGAATACATTAATAAACATCCCCAGGCAGAACTGGCTTCTAGATCTGTAACAGCACAGTATCCGACAACAGCCCTGTCACATACAGTGATTAGGCACCAATCAGCATGGTTCCCGATCATGTGATTGCTGTGATAGCTTGACATTGTCAAGTGATCACTTAACATTGTTTACAAACAGGCTTGTGCCAGGTGACTAAACTGTCATTGCGCCTTGCACAAAGAGAGAGACACTTTAACAGAAGCAGGCTATGGTTGTAAAAAAAATAAAAATACATTTATTAATAAAATGCTGTTAAATGTAAATTGAAGCCGCCCAGGTTTGCTTATATCTACATTGGTCTTATTACTACAAACTGTGCCTGCATTTTACATTTTAGTTTTTAAAACGCAGAGGGTGGTGTCCTGCTGGAGTGTTCTCTGCATACATGTCAAAGTCCTGATGCAAGCACTGGGATGGTTCTTGGCAGGAGTTATGCAAATATAAAAGTTTTGTAATGGGTGGATGTCAGCCTGAAGGAGGGGATATTCCTGGGCAGAATTGATTTGCATACAGAGTGCCCTAGGTAATGCCCAAAAATAATGCTACGTCTCCATAATTAAAAGAATTGAAATCCAATGAATGAAACGTGTGGGACAGTCAGGCTGGGGAGGAAAGTGATAGATAATGCTGGATGTCAGTCGCCAAGTCTATCTGACTTGCTGCAGCTTTTAATCCACATTGTGAGAAGCTCACAGTAAGAGTAAGCAATTTCAGTACAGAAGAGAAGCCGGTACAGCTGTGGCAGACTGAAGGAAAGGCTGAAGTTCTGCTTTTAGGGCCCATTCACACCACATTCGGGGTCCGGAAACAATCTGGTCTGATCTGGAGATGACCTCATCTCCAGACCAGACCAGATTGTTTCCGGACCCCAAATGCATTCTAATGTATCTCTATGCTATTTCTGGCCTCTGTTCACACCAGCGCCAGCGTTCCAGACCAGACCAGAAAAATACTGCATGTCTTGTTTTGTCTGGTCTGAAATGCACTGGAACGCATCGAAACGCATAAAAATGCATTAAAAAAGCATGGAACGCATTGGACCGCACCTGAAACCCAATTTTGAGCTAAAAAAAACAACAACAAAAACAGCTCTGGAAGGCGGCAAAAATCGCTGTAAAAACACGTAAAAAAGATCTGGTCCAGATCTGGTCCGGAAAATGGTGTGAACCCAGCCTCAGATATCCGGGGAGGGACCTCTTATTTGGTTAGCTGTATCCACAAAATGATTTGCTATAATTCAGTATTTTATGGAAACAAATAGGATCTCCGTCCATGTTATGTCAGTGCATGGTTGCACTATATCCGATTGAAGCTGCAAATTTCTACTTTACTGACTTCATAATGACTCATTTAGCACTGAATTGCTTTGAAATGGGGTCTCGTTCTCTTACCGATCTGTCTACGCAGAGACAGCTGAAGTCACAACATTAGATAATACTCAGATCATAAAACATTTATTTCTACTGCTCAGTAGTCAAATACACAATGTAGAGTGCTTATTACATTCATGTAATTATATAACAGAAAAATCAGTGCTTACTATGTACCCATTGTGTGGATTAGCTCATTCTTTGTACACCTTGACATGTGTACCTTCATCACCAGTACCCCCTAACTGTGTGTCAAGCATATACATTTTTAAACAATTAACAACACATTATTTACAGGCCCCCTAGACCTGTAAAAAGTATGACACTGGGTACATGTACAACTGACCGAGAACTTTCCTTTGTAGCATAAAGCTGAGATTAGAATATAGTCCTTAGATTCACATATATAGGCGATCTTGGAGACCAATTAGAAACCAGATTCCAGCATTTCAGAGCACAGTGAAGTGAATGCTGCTGGTTACTAACCTTGGTTACTATTTGTAACTACATGGGTAAAAATCTGTCACCGAGCAATAAACCTTACACTGTTTAAAGTAAATCTGTCATAAGAGAAATATGTGTCCTGACACTGCTGATCTTCCGAAAATACTATTTGCCTGGATGTCAGGCTTTCCCACTCACTTCGAAACTTTCTGAGTCACTGACCTGGAACATGTATGCCGATCAGGAAGTCCAAAGTTCCAAACTGCATATGTGTGCCAGGTCAATAACTCCATATATTGAAGAAGGTCAGTATGACAGCCAGACAGTAATTTTAGAAGGAGAGGTCAGTAATGGCAGCATCAATATTTATTTCATGGGAGGCTTTCTTTAACTGGTCAGTATATTCTTGGGCCTGGAAACCAAAATAGATGTTTCCTATTGCAATTAATTATATGACTCCACAAAACTGAAGGCTATTTCACTTATGCAGAACATTACAAAGGCTCGGACCTCTCCAACTTTGAGGTAAACCTACCATGAACTGAAATGCAAGGTTGAATGTAGCTCCAGGGCTGAGTCCCAAAGGGCCTTTAGCCTCTGGTACCAAATGGAAACTAGGATCGTATGGGACCAATGAGATTTTCCTGGCTACTAAGGTTAGTGGTGCCTCCTCTTAGGTAGCACTATTAGTTTAAAAATGTTAAAATGGCTTCCTTTAAACAAAGTTGTCAACTTTCCCTACACAATACAGTTTGTAAATGATCACTTTGTCATGTAATTCTTTACATTGAAATCATGTAACTTTTCACATAACGTTTTTTTTTTGTTTTTTTATGACGCCTGTTGTATTGGCACCAGCGTCAACAAGCATCCAGCCATTCAGTACTGTATATACATGTGTTGCAATCATCCAGTATTAAAAACACTGGACAGAATGGTCATAGATATTTTTTCAAAGCGTAGGAGATTCCCACGTAGCTTAGTCCTGATGGAATAACTTTTTAATGGGTATGTTTTTATGTCCAGCTATGCTGTATTGTATCCAGACATCATATATCCAAGCCTAGTTGTATTATTAAGATGGTTGCTGACACCCATATGTCAGGTATGAATGAAAAATCAAGGTGGAGTAGTACTATACAGGGTGCGTTGATAGTGGTTGTCCTCATTTCACCCTGAAATGGACAGTGTGCCCCAGAAGAAGTTGCTGAATAGACCATGTGATTCTCATTACAAGCTGGGAATGGTTACAGAATCCTATAGGAGTGGAAGAACACAGGATCTGAGAGCAACACAGTTCAGTTAATAAGAAAATCAACTCTGAGTTCACCTGGTGAATGAGATCTAATTATCAATGACAAGTTCAATTGTACAACACTTTACAGATGCTGCCTGGCGTTCTGCTCTGTTTGTTTTAAATTCAGAATATAAAGATGTGTATCTAAACAACATTTTTTTATTCTTGCTAATAAATATCAAGTCTGTTTACCACATGGTTTTCAAAAGTCCAACCTGGAGAATTTTTTTGAAATCTCTGTGTTGGATATTTAATTTGTTGCATGCATCCTTACAAATAGCACTTGCAATGTTACTCAGGGCTTAATATAAATTGTTTCCGGCTGAGTTGCTGTAATCATCCCAGAAGACCATCTCCTTTAAGTTTGCATTTTTGTTCACAGTTCACTTGCAAGTTTACTTTTTCATGGTAGCAGTTCGATTTCTGCTTTTAGGTTCAGACCTGCATGGTGTCTTAGTCAGATATACCCTTTACTACATGTTGTTTCTAGTAGGCATTTTCATCCCGTTGATATCAACAAAACATCTGTTGGTGTCAAGGTGGGGTGGGCTGCCCTGGAACCTAGCAACTGTGACTGATGATATCCATTGAGTCTCAAATTGATTCTGGCTTGCTTGTACCTAATTCTGAGTTGTTTTATGCTATTTTGTGTTGCTTTGATCTGATTTTCATTCACATTCACGTATGGGGAAGAAAAGCTCAAATGCACACAGCCAGTGTACATGAGCCTTTACAGTTTAAAAGTGTGTATATATA
>NW_017306319.1:2786088-2805341 GCF_000935625.1 Nanorana parkeri | reverse complement strand
ATATATAGCACTACAAAACTTAATATACTATACATACATATCTATCTCTTTGTAAATTGACTCTTTCAGTTATTCTGTACTATAGAATGTAAAAAAAAAACTTATAAAACATACTCAATAATCAGCTTTTAAAAGTAAGTATTTTGTTACATAATTATTTTAAAGATTCAATTGCTTAAACCAATGCCAGCCAGTTTCCAAAGCTCACTGGCAATAAGTAGAGATTTGCCCATTGGTTGCCTAACTCAGATTCAGCCTGATTCAGTCTTTCCACAGATGGGTAAACCTCTCCCAAATAACAAGAGACAGAAAGACCTCTGCCCACTACTGTAAGACTTGCACTTAAACTGCTTTGATCCTTGTTCAATAGTGATAATGGCTCATTGGTCACACTTCAGATTCATAAAAAAGTAAAGAATTGACTGCATACACACTCAGAGACTTTCAAAACAGTTTCAGCCAGTGCCTAGAAAATGCATTCTTGCCCTGTTGCCCTGTCTGATTATTCAGACCAGGAGCATTGCTGGCTATTATCGGTCTGTGGTACTCCCCACTATGAGCATTTTCCACAGCTCAGCTGACATTTGACTGCAGGCTCTGTCCACTGGAGATCATTCATTTTTCTGTGGAGAACAAGGATTTTCCAACATGACCTAAGTTGCTGCCCCAGATCAGATCCAAGAGCAATACTGTAATTTACTAGTGCAACATTATAACAAAAAAAAGGACAATAATTACAAATGTAAATATGATTACTCAAACTGACTACGCTTTATCTATCTATCTATCTATCTATCTATCTATCTATCTATCTATCTATCTATCTATCTATCAATCAATCTATCTATTCCATATATTTGTATTTATGTGTATGTATTTTATTTTTTGTATCAATGGGAAAGACGTTGAAATATTGTTTTATTTTTTTGTATTAATTTATTATAATAATACATTATTGTTGCATGATCCATGTGGTCAGCAGCAATTCGTAGACATGATGTTCTCATCTGTGTATGTGTATTGTTCAGTGGTTCCTGAGTTTGCACAATTAGTACTTATCTACTAATGTGATGGACAGTCATACCCTTTTTTGCTCATACTGTAGTACTTATCCCAACATGTTTGAAAATCTGTAAGAGCAATAACAGCAACACATTGATGTGCTCATTATCACTCAGTTGTTATCCCCCACACTGCCAGTCATTGCAAGCAATGCTCAAACCCGTCATATCACTTGCAAAATATCTCTCTGTTAAAACATGGTTCCAACTACTCTGTGCCCCTAGCTGTCTCATTAGCTTGTGATCATTTGCAGTCCTAACCAATGCAGATGTGTTTTAATGACCAATCTCTCAGTTATCTGAGAGGCCTTCCTTTATTTAGAGGGTCCAATAAATGGTGGATTTTTTAGACAAAATTGTTTTTCAGTACAATGTCTGCTTAACTTATCCTGTCTGTTTTTGCCATATATCTCTCCCCTGCATTCCTTTTTCTTTCCAGCGTTGAGAGATTTAATAACTAGACTAGATGTATTTATGAAATGTAAAATATTCCACTAAAAGTACCTATATTCATCTATTAAATATTAATACAAATAAATCACCTTATGAAAAACACTTTATAAAAGCAGTTTTTTTGGGTTTAACAGAAAACATTTTCATTCCTTAGGGTCCCTCTTAGTAGGCTGCACCTCGCCAGCTCTGTCTATCTACATCCAGAGTATTTCTCTAACCAGGGGTCATAGGGTCACCTCCTGGAACTCCTCCAACAATAAACTTAGAAGTCTAGGAGAAAAAGTAGTCCACTGACAAAGGTGACTTGAAATATAGACCTTCAGAGAATAAGCTATGTAATTCATATTTTCTGATGATCTTTTATCTCATCTCAGGTCTTTTCACTAATTTCTCCTTCTTTCCAATCCTTTCCTTCTGCCTCTGAAGTCGTTAAATAACGTGTTTCATGAAAGAGGGGATTTCATGGGATGGACACAATAATATACAGTGCAACATGGTATTTCTCACAGTACTCATTAAAAGAAAACTAACACAGGCAAAGTAATACACCTATGTTGTAACAATAAACACAGCTATCTAGGCACAATCAATGAAATTGTCAAATACTCCATATAAAGGCACTTTTTAAAGGCAATCTGTCATAAATTATTGTACTTCTATAACAAACTTCAGATGGGTACTGCCATTTACTAGTTCATGCTTATAAAGTGGAAAATTATCAATTTTCCGATCACACAATGAATAACTGTCGGAATACCGGATTTAAAAAGAACATTAATCTCCTGCATTTTTGTGTGCGTGCCTGATTGAGCCGCATTCATCAATGTTTGCCCATAATCAGGATTTCCCATTTTTCAATAAGAAATGCCAGTCTCACTAATATTCCGTTCATCCAAATTATGGCAATCCAATCACTTTTAAACATTCACCATTTCCAAATGTTGAATAATTGATTTTTTAATTGAATCACCACTGATATTTTGAGACCTATCATGCTTGATCTTGATTACTCAACACATCCTTTTCAACTTCTACAGATTCACATTACAAATAATATGAATCTACACGGTGAATGCCAATGAATGTAAGTTAACCCAGGCACAGTTTTTTTTTTAAATAAATATGACCCTCTCACTCTTGGGATACTAGTTCAAAAGTAGTCATGACAGTTGCAATGAATCAGAAACTATTCATAAACTCTCGGTTGCACCATACATCTACAATTATATCAGTATGTACATTATGTACATTTTGCCCTGAATGGGCAACAGACAATGGGGGTGATTTACTAACCTAAACACATGCACGCACTAGGTGCGTGTGATTTTTACACAGCAAAACGTATTTATCAACCAAAAAGTCTCTAAAAGCATATTTCCACTAATGCCATATATGGAAAAACCATGCACATGATGCATATATAATGCTGCTTCACAGTTTAGACAAAAATGGTTAGCTCATGCATTTACATTCCTGCATTCATCAACGCAAGCAACACAACATAGAGCTAATTTACACAACATCACCTTGCAAATTCATGCAGGGCTTTGCACAACACCCATAGATCATGCTGGGAGGGAACACACTACAGAGGTGTATACATGTTCGTGGTGTGTTTATAAGGTTAGTAAATCAACCCCAATGTCTCTAAAATTTTACAGAGATGATGTAACAGCACTTTAGTCATTAGACTAGATAGGCAAAACCTAAATTAGACCATAATTTCACATTTCAAACAACATGTAAGGCCAAAGCTTAGGCTTCCATTAGGAAAAATATTAGTTAAAGCAGATCTATATTGAAGTATACTAAACTATGCTATGCTGACAATACACAAAATATATACTTCAGTTACACGTGGAGCCTGGTAGCCTAAGTCAAGATCTACCCGTCATAGCCCCTGATTCTGAATCCACCCAACTTAGATCTTTGGCTGTTCCCACCCTCCTTAGGGTGTCCTCACTCCTGCTGTATTCTTCATATTGTAAAATAAATAATAATTCCAACAGGAAAATGGGGACTCTCTTGTATTAGCTATGGCAATTGTTAGACCCAGGAACTGAAGGCCAGAAATGTCTCTGGTTACCACCAGAGTGACCAAGAGATATAAGAAACTGGTTAGAGGTTTAACCAGCATCTACCAAATACAAAAATATAATTTTGCATGGAATAAACCTTTAACAGTGTTTTTGGAGTAAAGAATAAACAAATGGATACTGAAGCCTAGTTCTGGAACATATTCTGACATGATTTTGAATCCTCAGCGTCCCCACCTGGGGTGTAAGGTAAGTATATTTTTATCAGCTTATTCTCTCTACTTAAAATATGTATTCCTAAAAGTTCTCTTGCTTAATTTAGCCACTGAGATTTCCAGAAGAGGCAAACAAAATGAAGATAAAATAATAACAATGTGTGGATTTTGAAGCTAGGGGCTGCTGCCGCTATCCCTGATGCCCTAGGCACTGGCCCATAAAAGCCTTATGGTAAATAAAACCCTGAATGTGAGGTTATTGAGTTGAATTACATTGTTCCCTATATCAGCCGGTCTAAGCTGGTTATTAATGAATTCCACTGGTTCAGTTAGGACAGTTTGTATCTATAGATTATGTTTCCTTTGATCATAGGTTTTTTAAGGACTCTTCTAATTTTATGTTAAAATGTGAAACTTATATACCCTCCCTGTAATATTCTGCTGTGTGAACACAATATATATGAACTAAGCAGCTTCATGGGAAGAGAAAAGGTCTGAACAATCCATCCAGTCATTACTATTCTGGCTGCAAACAGGGAGATAAATGATGTACGGTTTGACACACTACCTACTCAAAGCTAGAATGCAGACTAGATAAGGACAAATAAAAATAATTTATTATTATGGAGGGTTTTAAGTGGACAAAAGGGATGAACAATAATTACTTTTAACTGATAAACTCCCTTAGAATATCACTGAGCATTAAATGTACTGCCAAGATCAGTCTTTCTCTTAGAAAAAAGAAGGCATAAATAAAAATTCCTGCAACATTATTCAACTGACAAGCTTCTAACTATTTCTGTCCGCTGAAAAGCTTGAGCACACACCTAATTTATAAAATGTAGTAAACAAAGCACTGGAACCAGAAGTACAAAATAGAGGACAATGAGTTATGGCCAGTCTATTCAAGAACAGAACATATGTATGGTACAGTGCAGTGGTAGCCAAACTTCGGCACTCCAGCTGTTGTGGAACTGTAAGTCAGACATTGTAAGACTTTGACATCCACAGACATGACTTCCAGAGGCAGACATATGTTGGAATTTGTAGTTTCACCACAGCTGGAGGGCTGAAGTTTGGCTATCCCCGTTGAACCTTTACCATAGGTAAAATACAAAAGTCATAATGCTTTTGTCATGATCCAATAGTGACTGCCATGATCCCAGGATGTACTGTCAAAATACGAGGGTGATTGTCATGATCGGAGGGTGTAGACCTTTTTTTCTTGATGCAGTTGTTTTTCCTGAGAGTGGAGTCTAAAAGATAGCTGGTGTTCTGCCAGGCACCTCCTCATGGGAGTCTGGACTCAGCTGCAAGCTACCCCCAGGCCACTTAACAAGGTACCTAAAGCTAATTTTCAACTTTGTAAGTGATTAGCATTTATTATGGTAATGTAGAGGTGCAGTGATGATGTATATGTGTGACTCACATTGCTGGCTTTCTACATTTTTTAATAAACTTTTTAGTAGGCCTGAATCCTACAAACTGAAAACTTTCTCCAGAGGAAACTCAGTCTGACACTAGTGTCAGATTGTAAAGCAGCTGACCTCCTCCCTGTGAGTCTTTGTAACAAGATCACTGCACACCAGCTCTGTCTTTCCAGGTTGAGAGTGTCAATATGCACAAACTGCTTGCAAAGCACAGAGGTGGCCATTTCAAAAAGAGATATGAGAAGATGAAGAGGACAAACAGTAAGTTTCTTTGTACCCATACAGCAACTGCATATGCCTGCTTCATGTACACTCGATGCACATTGCTGGCATATGTTTTTTTTAACATACCTCCGCAAAGGTGGAAATTGGCTTTAAGTCAAGGACGTGGAGGGGGGTAAGATTCGGTGAGCTGTAAAGGTGACTATGGCAAAACGTGTAGCACTAATAGCACTGGTAGCACAGATGGTCTGGGTATCACTGATGCTACATGATACTGGTAGCAAGGTAGCACTGGTTAAACTGCACAAGTAATGAGGTAGGACTGGAAACTTGGTTTGCTGGTGGCAGTGTGCACTGGTACCAAGACTGTACTGATAGCAAGGTGCGCTGGTATCAAGATTTCACGGCAGAAAGGTAGCTCAAGTAGTATAGAATTAATGCTTGAGAGATGACAGTATGTTCCGTTCGACTATAAAAAGGAGTTACAGTCATGTAGCACATCACATGAGATGGCCATGACACTCCCGGTAAACCCTGAAGTGTCAGTGGGAGGTGGAGGAAGCTCTGACAATGGATCATAGTAGGTAAGTAACTGTGACAGCTGTACGATAGTACAATACAATACGACTGTTTACAGTTTCTACACAGCCCTACCATTACCACCAGCTTATTTTACAAAACACCATAATCTAGGGGAGGAGAACACCACAACACTGCCCAGGACCCAAAGGGACTGTTTGTCATAGTGGTTTTAATGTGGGCTGAGGGTTGATGCTGATACGATAACTAGCAGAACTAAGTACAGAGCTAACGCACGATAGCTACACAAAGCAATCAGCATGCACAGCGCCACACTGTCAGATACAGTAAATAAATCTAATAAGGAAAATATAGGGTTTACTGCCATCTGGGAATATCAATAAGGGACTCTGTGCAATCAAGTAATACAAACATAATAGTAAATACAAACAGCAGCTGTGCCAAAAATCAAAGGAAAACAGCATGGGAAAATGAATGCATTTCTTTCGCTGCCAGTGATTAAGGATAAGGAGAGCCAATAACAATGCCAGCTTTTCCACTGATATGCTAGACTGATGAACAAGTACAGATTGTGATTTCATCAGTCTAGTGTATTACATCTAATAAAAGCATGCATCTGATTTGTGTATGTACTACAGTTTCCCTATTTCAGTAAACCAGGTATATTTCTGAATAAATGGTAACTCCATGTTTCCTAAAAATTAAAGGAAAAGAGGTCAGTTGGAGGAAAGTGAGTAAATCCCGGCCACCTCAGGAGAAGTGAACAATCTAGGACAACATAGCTGAACTGGAAAGTGAGCTGAATTGGATGCTCTTTCCAAATCAGCTCTTTTGGCCTAGATTGTTTATTTCTCGTCACCTTTTTGTGAATTGATCTGTTAGAGTTTGCTATAATCTTGGATAACAGGATATCCTAGTTTTATACTACACAGGGATGGGGAGGTCACAGGCATTGTGCTGGGTTTCCACCATCATTTTTAAGACCTGTCTGTGTTGCCCAATATACATCCAATAGAATTATGTATTTCATCCTTTTCATTGCAATACTATTAGTAGTGTACAGAAGTGAGAATTATTATATGGGGTTTCATCATGGGCTGAGGGAATTTATAATATGGGGTTTCATCTAATGGTTACACAAAGTGTGGTTTACATACTTTCCCTTCCTTCTTCCTCCTGATTTGAGCTGACACTGCCTCTTACACACACAATTTCCTCTAGTCTTAACACGTTAAATAATGTATGTCCGTCTCCATTCATGTAGGCTTTCCTGTGTGGATGGGTACATAAAAACATACATGCACAGATCTGCATACCAGTGTGCGATGCATTACACATGTAATGAATTAACTCCACATGGGCAAACGGACAAATCCCTGTTCCGTGTGCATATATGACTACCTAGAACTTCTAAAACGTATGATGTTGCTTCATACAGTTGACATTACTCCTATCATTTCATAAAGGCACGTTAAAAGTCTTATTGCAATAAATATAGAGCAGTAGAGGGGCTGGAAATACTTTCCGGAGAAAATGCATTAGTTATGGTCACACAATTCCTACTCAAGGGGTGGATCGGCAGATAGGTTATGTGACCAAAGTCCTATCCTTCTGTTCTTGTGACCAGCTCTGGGAGGCCTTGGAACAGTGTTTTCTCCCTATTTACTTTGTATTTATCTATATCAGCAAGAGTGAATCTAATAAAATACATTTTTAGCTTCAATAGTTGTATTACATTGTTGGCTGACAAATGTAAAATACATACAAATCTAGATGTACAACATGAACACATTCCCTAAATGTAATAAAGTAGAAAAAAAAGCAATAGGTCAAAAATACAGAGTTTTAGAAAACAATTATCAGCGCACTCAGAGATTTGTTTGGGAAAGCTCAGGACTAATGAATTAAAACAGCCTGTTAGTGAAAGACTGATGGATGCTTGGGACACGCTTCCAGCAGATTTTTCTATGTTTATCTAAAACATAGATCTTTTTGTGTTCTCTGGGAACGCACATTATGCTGCCTAGGCAAACTTGATGGCTATAGCATTTTAGCAATATAGGAAGTCATGAAATGTATGATCCAGGCCCTGATAAAACACAAATGAATTTGAAATAAAAGAATCGCTGCCTTTTTTTTTTTTTTTTGCCGTCTGGAAGTAAGACTGTGGCGACTGTGAACAGGAAAATGAGCTTTCCCATATGTGAAGGTATTTTCATTTACTAAATAAAATGCAGGGGCTTTTCTAGCTAGAGGTCAATATAACAGCCCCATCAGATTTTCAGTTCCAAATCCCTTAGGCTCATAATCCAGCACTGAAAGTTTATATATGTATATATGCTATGTGTTATATATGAAACAGAGTTGAGTTTTATTGAATGCGTGTTTTATGAGCAAGTGTTATTGCAATGTATGTGTCTTTAGAAATATTTATTTTTAGAGCATCCCCTGCTCCCTAATGACCAAACCAATTTCACATATAAAGAATGTATAGCATGAATAATACAAAGGGTGGGGGAGGAAATTTGGAGAACAGAAATATCTTCCACCATCTGCCTATTTCCTGTATGAGCACCTGGTTTTTGTACAATTAGACGGCCAATAACTAATGTTGGTGTGTGGCTAGTGTGAGGCAAGTGGAAAACTGCCAAGTCTGCTCCGCAGCCTTACAAGAAAATCTCACAATTAGCAAATGCAGATGTGTTTTCCTTCTTTCCCAGCTATGTACTTGAATAGACACAAGAATCAAAATATTTACATTTAAAAACATTTTAGGCTGAGGAGAGCAGTAATAAAAGAGTCCACACTCATACTGTTTTATTATTATTTAAGTAGCGTTCAGTTTACAGGGAAGCTGTAGTGTTATAATGGCAATATTTACCTAAAAAGTCATTCTTCATGTAATATTTACATTTTTTTTCCTTGTATTGCTGTTTCACTTTTTAAATATTGTAGTTTTATATGTAGATTTGTAAATGCTCCCTCTATTAATCTGTACATCAGGACTCGTGATTGCCTACAACTTCTAAGGCAGGGGTTCCCAACTTTTTTTTACTTGCATACCCCTTGGCAGCCCATTTCCATAAATTGTGCCCCCTTCCCAAATCAGAGTAAGGAGTGGAGCCAGGGTCCTTTCTGTTGCCTGAGGCTGGTGGGGGTGGACCTACTCACTCCTAAACTCCTCTATCATGCCAAGGTACATTCTCTGTACCTCTCCTGAATGGCTTTTTCTGAGCTTCAGGTACCCGATTTAAGGCTCAGTCACAATGTCATGGTAAATTATGGAAGTTCGGCCAGGTAATTCTGAAAACAACTCTTGATTTTTCTGCAAGAACTCTCTCACCTCCTGAATCTGAGAAGCAGATAGGATTGCTGAAACTCTAACTTTAGGTACAACTACAGGTGAATTGAAATGAAATGTTAAAAACCGGAAAAAAAAAAAAATGTCAGGCCAAAACCGATTTTTTTTTTTTAACCTTTTCAGATTTTTAACACATTTTTATTTATTTGTTTTATTAAATGTTTTTTATTTTTTTACTTTACTGTTGGGGGCTTCGGGGAAATATTAGGTGTCTAAACAGACCCCTGATATTTCTCTTTTAAAATAGAAAAAGAGATTGAGAACACAGAGCCCTCAATCTCTTTTTCTGCAGCCCCTGTTATAAATGAACAGGAATCCTCTGAGTGTTCCTGTTCATTCATAACTTGTGGAGATAGTATGTTTACCATGTCTACACTCAAGAATGAACAGGAAGTGATGTAGATCACTTCCCATTCATTCATAATTGGGGACACAGTAAACATACTATGTCTTCAAGTATTTAGAAACATTCAGTGATCACTGATCGCTGAGTGCTTGTATCAGCCAGTGGCGTCACAGGGAGGGTGCGGCCCGCACCCGGGTGACACCATTGGAGGGGTGACACCAAAATGACTCACAGTCATTTTGGTGTCACCCCCCTCTGAAAAGTCGGGCGCTCGGTCATGGACCGAACGCCCAACAGTATCAGGAGAGAGGAGGGGACCCGGCGGCATACCTTATCCCGCCGGGTGACTGTCCCCTCCTCTCTCTGCCGGCATCCATCACCAAGATGGCCGCTGGCAGGTATCAGAATACTGCCGCACGTGCGCGATGACGTCACGCGCATGCGCAGTGACGTCTCGGCGGGGTGACACTCGGTTACCGCTCCGAGTGTCACCCAGCCTTGGGACGCCCCTGGTACCAGCTCTCTATCCTGACTCGCTGTCACAGGAGGCTGAGTGAGCGGTGTGGGGAGGAGAGCTCGATCTCCTCTGACAGCTTACTCCTCTCCCGCACCGCCGGCCCACCCTTCATGGATAGCTCAGCCTCCTGTGATAGCAATGACAGCTGACTCCGCCCCCACACTGCTCTTCTAATCTGTCACATCGCTCTCCTCCCCCACATCGCTCAGAATCCTGTGACAGTTTCTCTCCTCCCCGCTGGACGCTGCGCTGTATCAGAGGGGACACAGAGCAGCGCCCGGCGGGGAGAGGAGAAACCATGGAATCACCGCAATTTCGCCCATAAGATGAGACTGTCTGCATTTTGCTAAAAGTGCCATTTTCGACCAATAGGTTTCGGCGGCCGAAATTCTGGTGCTTTCCTAGGTATAACTCTTGCTAGTGATACTTTAAGGTTGCTTTTTGCTGAAAGAGCCTCCTGATCCTTCCAGGCTGGTATAGTTGGTAGTTGACATCACTGCTTATCTTTCTGATCTCATAGAGGCCCTGCCAATTTGCCATAAGTTTACTCTTGGCACAAAATCTAATGTTGAGTGGTTATAAACTCTGGACTGTACCTCTTGGGGCAGAGGAGCATAGGAAAGATATATTTCTTTCCTAAGCTCAGCTCCATCTAGTGGCCATAATGCTGTATTACTTAACACTCAATGCACAGCATCCATGAGAAATCTGTCAGGAGGCCGAGCATGGAGGGGAGGAGAGCGCTGTGAGCGGCGGTGTCCAAGGTCTCCTCCTGAACCACCCCTCTCAGCCTCCCGTGAGAGATGAGGATGGAGAGCGGTGTATGGGCGGAGACAGCTGTGAGCTGTTACAGGAGGCCGACTCAGTCTCCTGTGACAGCGAGTCAGGATGGAGAGCGAACAAGCAGTCAGCGATCAGCTGATCATTGCCTGCTTGTAAATAACTGAGGACACTGTGTCCCCAATTATGAAAGAACAGGAAGGGCTCTACATCACTTCCTGTTCATTCATAATTGTGGAAATGTTAAACATACTATCTAACACTCAGTATAGAGGATTCCTGTTTATTTATAACAAGGGCTGCAGAAAAAGAGACTATGTTTTAAATCTCGTTTTCTACTTTAAAACGGAAATATCAGGGGTCTGATTTTAGGGGACCCCAGATATTTTCCCTGAGCCCACGACAGTAAAGTTAAAACATAAAAAATTTTTATACAAAAAAAATAATAAATAAATAAAAATATAAAAAAAAGATTTTAAAAAGTTTAGAAAAAAAATTAAAAATAATTATTTTTTTTAAAAAGGTTAGAAAATAAAATTACTTTCGGTTTCGGCCTGACAATTTTTTTATTTTCGGTTTCAGTCAGAAAATTCAATTTCGGTGCATCTCTATCAAATTTTATATTAAAAAGTGACAGATTAACAAATGCCAACATTTCATAAATGACCCCCAAGATGTGCAAAGTCCTACAGTTCATTTTCTCTAGAAAGCAGGCAAAGCCTTAGTAAAAAAAAAAGCCTGTCCCCTGCCAACATGATACAGAGCATGACTCCCGCTCTCTGTATGGAAGCAATGGTCTTTCTGCAAAGGTCTGACATGTTCTTTGCCACATTATGCCCGTAGCTCTGCAATCAGTTAAGATCATGCTCCCTGCATGTGGCTGTGGGTGCTTTCTTTAGAAAACAAACTCTGAGGGTCATGTCACACAAACAACTTTGTAGCAGCAGTTTGTAGCAGCTACTAATATCTCTGCTTATTTTCTCTGGCAGTTTGTACCTGGCTACACAGTTGCGGTTGAGTCTGTCTACAATGCTTAGCTATGTGTGTGTCATGTTCACTGGCAGTTATATTTGGATAACAGAGTAGCTACTAAAGTTGACAATTCTGTCACTAGCTTTAAATGATGCATAAGGTCAATCACTTGGAATTTTAGCAACAGACCTCCCATTCACTGCAGTTCATTTGTTGCTAGCAACAAAAATGCTAGGAAAGCCATTCTGTAGCTGCGACAAATCGCTTCCACAAAATCGCCACTGTGAAATAGGCCTAAGACTCTGAACACCTCTTGTTTTGATGCCAATGGAATGCATTTGATTGATTTAAACAGAAAGTTCTATTGAGCTTTTAAATGTATTTTCACTTTTGCAGCCAAATTGGAATAACACCTATTTTATATTTTGTTACATGTTTCTCATTCCCATATTATAACTTAAAAGAAAAAACTATTCTGCTTGCACAAAACATGCTCAATTCTGAAAGAAAAGTTGTTCTCTGTACTGAATTCCTCTCTGGAATGCAAAGGGGGGCTGGAGAGGGTAATGTTTACGATAATAATCCCTGTCTTTAGGCTGGCTTCACACCTGGGTGTACTATAGGCGCATTTTTTCTGCTCGTTTTTCAGCTTGCTTTTTCGCGCGTTTTTTAGTTCAGTGAAATGCGTGTTTTTATATCTCCCTGGCGGTATGATTTTTTCCCCCTTTATTTTCTCTCTTTTTTTATATAAATTCTTTTATTTTTGTAACATAACATGTTATGTCATTTACATACAGTAGAAGGGGAAAGTACATACACAAATCATATACAGACAAGTGTGGGGATAGCATGAGAAGGGAAAAAAAAAAAAGATTAACAGGCATTCGGCAAGATTACTAACATCCCAGGGTTACACAATAAGCCTGATACGTAAACATTGAGCTGTGAGCAGACCTCCCCCAGATTCTGGAGTCCAATACTCCTATCGTCTCGGGGGAGAGCTCCAACTATGAAATGGTCCGTAGATGGCTGAGTTATCATATCGTCCATCCAGAGAATCATAAGTAACCGTTACCTCGAGGAAGGCGTAAAATACCGAAGGGATGGGTAGATACTCGAATGCGAAAGAAGAGAAAAGAAATAAAATTTAGAGAAAAAATAGGAAGGGGTAAAGGGAGGGGAGGAGATAAGGCAAGGCAGAGCCTGGATAGAGTCAGAGAGGTTGAGGGGTCAGGGGAGGGCGGGGGGATACCAGAGAGTCGGCATCACTCAAGAGGCCATATATGCCCGGTATTCATCCGTGGTCGTATATTCGAGCCAGTAGTGCCAGGTAGCATTGAATCTGGAGGAAGCATCTTTGATGTGACTGGTGAGATCTTCCATATACCTTATGTCATTAATTTTGGTGAACCATAGCTTTACCGAGGGTGGAGCCTCCTGTTTCCACAGCAGAGGTATACATGCTCGTGCTGCGTTGAGCAGATGGACCATTATTGACCGCCTATATCCCTTGAGCGTATACTGATTATGATGCAGTAGAAAAAAGGCTGGGTCATCCGGAATCGGACGGTCAGTGAACTTTTGGGATATAAGTCGCACCTGGGACCAAAACTGCGACAGTTTCGTGCAGGACCAAAATATATGGAGCATGTCTGCCCTTGGCTCACCGCAGCGCCAGCAAGCATCCGGCAGGGCTGGATACATAAGGTGTAGTCTACTAGGTGTCCTGTACCATCTCGTCAGGATCTTATATCCCGATTCTTGGAGCTTATTGCAAATGGATGCCTTCAGGGACAGCTTCATTATCTTGCTCCTTTCTGGGGTTGTAAATTGTGTCCCTAGCTCCATTTCCCATCTCTCTATAAAGTGCAGCGGCTTATTTTCTCTCTTTTTTTAACTTTCAAACTTCCCGCCGGTTCCGCCCCCCTGCGACATGTACGCTCGCAAGGGACGGAAGACCTACGCTGTATTCCCGAGTGTGGCTCGGGGTTACCACTTTGTTACCCCCGAGCCACACTCGGGAATAACAATGGATACGCGCTGAAATACACCGCAAAGAAGCTCCTGTACTTGTTTGGGCGTAGGGCGTTTTTCAGCGCGTTTCCACGGGCTGAAATACGCCCAGGTGGGAACCATGCCCATAGGAAAGTATGGGATTTCACTTGCTGAGCGTTTTTCGGCGCTTCGATCAGCGCGGAAAAACACCCAGGTGTGAACCCGGCCTTACTGTGCTGGCAGGTTTCATTATCAGTTGAAAACTAGATGTGAACACTGTCTGTCCTGACAAAGAGTGAAAGACTTGGAGCATATAAGAGGAAGTTCAGGTTGTCCTTAGTCTTTCTATAGGGACAGTTGGAGTTTCCTGTTACTGAAACTGAGAGAGAAGCTTGCAAAGGTCTGCTAGATAGAGGTATCTAAAAGGAAAGAAATATTTTTGTAAAAACTATTTTTGGTATGCTGTGTGAATCAGAACACATAGCAGACATATATGGGGGTTTCTAAAATGTGACTGCAAAAGTGGAACTACACTTTACAGAAGAACCACGAGCAAATAACATCTTAACCCCCGCACTGCAAAAGATTAGTGCTCATTAGGGAGGTAAAATAGCCAGCCAGGATGGGGATTTGGGTGACTATAACTCTGTTATTTTAGCTCCCTAGACAAAAAAGATTTTATTTGCCTGGAGTTCATACATTTATTTATCAAAAGGAGTATTGTTCTAAAATCATCATACAATGATGAAAATAAATCCCTCTCTTCTATAATTACTTTGTCCAAATCCAAATATAGCATACAGCAAATATTTATAGAGGGAAAAAAATTGTAAATAGCAAAATGTGTTATTAATGGGTTGTGGAGTTTCTTATTAAACTTCACACTAATCTTAGGTAATATGGTTTTAGAGCACCAGGTTTTTTAATTTAAGAAAAGCACGAAGGTCACAGTGTCTGTGTGGACTCGCCCTAGGAGCAGGGCATTTGTACACATTCTGCATGCCTACTATTTTTCCTAAATTGCAGCATGATTTAATGGATTTTCTACATTTTTGTCACATTAGTGACCATACAGTGTACAAGCCTTAGCTATTATAATCCCTCTGCTGTCACTACGGGAATGTGCACTTGGATAAACAAGCCTCGCTGTGTTCAGACCATTTTATTAGGAGAACAAATATTTACTTTAACAAAACAATTAGTTTTGCCACTAAATAGCAAAAAAAAAAAATTTAAGTGTTCCACTTCCCAGAAGTATTCTACAAAAACAAACAAACAAACAAATAAATCAATAAATGTATATATACACTGAGTGGCCACAATATTATGACCACCCCATCAGTACTTCGTTTGGCCACGAGATGACTCCACGAGATGACTTCATTGGGCCGCCTCGTGACTCCACGAGATGACTTCGTTGGGCCGCCGAGATGTTGAAACGTGATGCGAGGAATCTGACACTGCACTGTGGCCCTTCTGTTGTCTTGTACCAGTCTTGCCACTATTCGCATGTTCAGACCCAGATTTTCGGCTGACAGTCCAGTCTTTAAACACTTTAAAGGAGAACTATGAGGTGAGTGCTTTTCACTCACCTCATAGTTCTAGCCGACCTGTGACAATAAGACTGTCACAGGTCTGCTCAGTAGATCGGGAGGTGAGCGAACACATACCGGCGTTCGCTCACCTCTCGATCCTGTCACGGCTCTCTGCTGTGACAGGGGAGGGGCTGGATTCCCCCCTCCCCTCTGCGATCCGACATAATTGTCGGGATCCGCTTCAGCTGCGGCGTCTTAGTATACCACGAGCAGCAGCTCGCGGTATACTGCGGCGTCTCAATATTCCACGAGCTACAGCTCGCGGTATACTGAGCCTGGGGTGACGGGAGGACGCTAGTTTGTGTCCTCCAGTTACCCTAAGGAGAACTATGGGGAAAAGCCTTAACCCCATAGTTCTCCTTTAACAACAGCTGCTCTTGAACATTTAACGAATTCTGCTGTTTTGCTGATACTCGCTCCATGGCTTGAGCGCCAACAATCATCCCCCGTTCAAAGGCTGTTAAATCGCATTGTTTACCCATATCTTCAGAAAAAAATCACTTCTTCTGTCGTGGTAAACAACCTGCTCCCCTATTTATAATGGTCTGGCCCTCTAGCAACTTCAGTGCAAAATTATAGCTAATTATAGCTAATTTGCCTACAAACGTCAGGTGGTCATAATAATCTGGCCACTCAGAGTGTGTGTGTGTATATATATATATATCTATATATATTTATTTATAGATATATATCTATATATAGACAAACCCTAAACTGGCACACATAGGCACCAGAAGCCAAGAGGATAACGAAAGAAGGCTGGCAAAAAAGAGTTATAGAAAAGTTATAGAAAAGCTAAAGAAAAGGCATCCTACCTCCGAGGACGCTAACAAAAAACGAAGGCATGCTGGGCAGAAGACGGGTTATACAGAGTTGACTTAAATCTTTTTCCTGTGCCAGTGTCTGAACGTGGCAGTATAGCCCACTTTTTGCGAATCCCTAAGTCCGTTAATGGATGATGGAGAACTGTTAATTGTTGCGCCTTTTGACAGCTCCTCCTCTTCAGACTGCCATAGTCATTCAAGACTAAACCAGGGAAAGATGCTTTGTTGACTTGGTTTGGAAGCTTTCATTGTAAGGTCCCTGCATAGGTTGCACTGACAATCAGTCTGATATAGTGAAGGAGGAGGACAAAGACATACTGTGAGGGTGTCAAATGCTGAGAACTGCTAATTTACATATTAGCTGTTCTTTCATTGCAAGGAAGATAAGTAAATGTTAATTGATTTTATTTATTGATTTCAACAGCTCTGCAATTTAAAAGAATAAGACGCTTTTTAATTAGACTGAAGTTCTTTTACACACTGTTTGCTCATCAGTAAGGAAAATAATCACTGAACGAGAATCTCTGAATCACTGATATTGAAGTACAATGAAATTCATCTCACTTGCAACCTAGTGAAGTAAATTAAACCTTTTGGCGATATCTTTTAGGAAATGGAGGTCAATTAGGAGTTTCCTTATCAGATAGCTAACAAAGGGAAATAGAATGACAATAGAAGATAGGGACATGTGTAAATACAGTATTTGTACGACCACTAAACTTCCTAATTAAACCCATATCACATTAACATTGTTTGTTAGTAAATCATTTGACAATCAAATGCCTCTTTGTACACCGCAGAATACTATTTTCATATGCTGACATGCCAATATATATGCATCAGCAACATTAGTACAATCACAATGGGAATTCAACCCTTTACATTTATTCACGCATAAGTCGCTTCTTCATTATTTAGAAGTATGTTGAAGGAGGAAACCAAAACTTTGTGTTTTTAACCCTACATTTTATGAGGTTTTTGTACTTCAACCTCAATGTGCTGTTAAGAAGTAAGTTTTGGATAGAAATATTAGAACCCCTGATATGTGGGGCACTGTTGAAGAGATATCTCTTCAATTTCTGTTCTGGGGACAACCTTTTACCAGACAGGAAGTGATGAAAAATCTGCAAAAATAAAAAGCTGACTGAGGTTCCAGCATTTCCCTACTTAACTTTAAAAACACATTTTTACTTTTATCTGTGTTGCTGTTGGGTGTTCCCCTCACCCATATCTGGAGTCTCTGCTTTAAAGCATATCTAAACACTCCTCAGGCGAGGCGACTGCATTCGTTTTCCTTTTTTAGGGCCTTTTCACCTTTATTTTGTCCAGGTAATCCTGCAAATAACTTACTTCCTGTTCCTTGGTGGCTGCACTTGCTCTTCCACTATATCTAGGGAGGGAGCCATGGCTGCCACACAGGCTGGGCTTCAAACATGTCTGCCTTTGTTCATCTCCACTACATGGGGTGGGGAGAGTAGTAGTTTACAGAAGAAAGATAACATTGCTTTTTGTTTTCAGTTTAGCTCACAGGAAGTCAATGTGTTTTGGGCAAGATTAATAAGTATTTTCTGTACTTGATAAAAATGTTCTTACCCTGAAATATATATAAAACTAAAGCAGCCACCACATCTAAGGATTCCTAAGCTGCAATATATTACATTTTTGTTCTTAAGTTTACTTATGACTTACTCTTTAATACCAATATCCAGTAATGTTTAATAGGTCTGGCCCCCCTCCTGTTAAAAAAAACCCAACAAATTGCTAAATGCTACCCCTCTCCAGTGTTGCACCTGCCTCACCCTCTATCCTGCACCGCTGTTCTCTTCTGGGATGAGTGACATCTAGTGACATTCAAACTACTTCCTGTAAGCCTTGGGGGTCATGGAGGAAAGCTGCAGACAACAGTTTTCACGTCACTCTGTGAGTGCCTTTCTCTGCAGCAATCAGGACTGCCTGTCGCTGGAGGAGTGGAGAAGAGGATGCTGTGGATCAAGTGATCAGACAGACAGCAGAAAAAAAGTATGTACAATAATAAGGGGGTGACCAAGAATATGAGAATAAGCCGACTTTTTAGACAGGTCAGAGCAGAGGCGTAACTAGAACCTTCAGAAACCATGAAGGCCCGCCCCGACATGGCACCGCATGGTTGACAGGAAGGCTGCCGAGGTCCCCAGCAAGCATAGGACCTCAGGCAGCCGCTTGTTTAAAATTTTAGTGCCGGTGTTCTGTAGAGAACGCCGACCCAGTATCGGCACTTACGTACAGAGGAAACTGGCATTTATTTACAAAGTATTCGTTTGTAATGGTTAATTGTGACCGTTAATAATATGCCACCCATGACAGTAAATGACGGATGGAATATTATTAACGGTCACAATTGTCCATTACAAACGAAATTAAATCCCGGATTCCTCGATAATACTGGTCTGTGAGCAAGTGCAGATGCTGAGGTCGGCAAATTCGATTACATCGGCGTTCTCGACAGAACACCAGTATCTGCCTTTAGTATCGGGGCATTTTCATGAGTATGAGTACTTGTGAAAATTCCCAGTATAGTTGGTGCTATTCTGCATTGCTATATAATCATCATAAAGCAATGCAGGATACCACCAGATATGCAGGACTACAAGTCCCAGCAATACATTATAAGAAAAGTCAGCTATGCAGAATACCACCAGCATCCCTCCCCCACTATAATGCATTGCTGGGACTTGTAGTCCTACATAGTTGGTGCTATTCTGCATTGCTGTATAATCATCATACAGCAATGCAGGATACCACCAGCTATGCGGGACTACAAGTCCCAGCAATACATTATAATCAAAGTCAGCTATGCAGAATACCACCAACATGTCCCCCACACACTTCTCCGCGCCCCCCCCCCCTTCCCACTCCAGACTTACCTT
>NW_017306319.1:2758929-2786037 GCF_000935625.1 Nanorana parkeri | reverse complement strand
CAGGTGCCCGTACATGCTGCGGGTGGCTATGCGGCAAGGAAGGAGCGGCACGATCTCGGGGGGGGGGCTCTTCTTCCTCGCTGGGGCCCCCCAGCAGGTGGAACGCCAGGGCCCGGTCGCAATTGCGACCGCTGCGACCCTGGTAGTTCCGCCAGTGGGTCAGAGCATGTATACTAAACAACATAGGCTACCAGATTATTATTTTTTACATAAAGTTATTTTTATCACTTATCCTTTCTGGCAATCTTGACTTAAAATAAGCCAAGCTCCCCTAACCTAGATGTATACCTAAGGACCAGTTCACACCATTGTGCTGTACCTGTTCATTTAGTACATTCAGTGCTATAGTGTGAACACACAATTGTTTTCTATGTGTCCTAGCAGTGACCTGCATTAATCCGGCACGGTACACAGCAGGTTACCGCTGCATGTGTAAACAGGCCCCAACCCTGGCCTGCTGCAATCTTCACATCCTGTGGCCAAAACCTTTTGCCCACTGGCACCACTTATGGAGCTGCCCCCAAATTCACCGAAAGAGCTGTTTCCCACATCTCAGAAAGAGGAGAGATACATGTTTATGGTCAGACATCCAGCTGGCACACTTTCAGGTCAAAAAAGCAAATTAACAAAGTCACAGTAAGGGCCAATTCACACCAGCCACTGTGCTTTGGTGTGTGTTGCCCGGCACAGTGCCAATGTGCCGATCTCAGACCTTTATTGAAATGTCACAAGTAACATTTCATTCAGTTTTTGGGAAAAGCAGGGTGCGAGGCAGTTATTTCCGCATCACATACTGCTGCACTCAAAAAAGTACAGCATGCTGTACTTTTTTTTTTTCAACACACACCACACACGCAATGCGGTGGTGTGACTCAAGCAAGTCAAATTGCGTTGGGTCTGCGCTGGAAACAACGGCCAGTGCAGCCCCAACGCATCTGGTGTGAATTGGCTCTAAGAGAATAGGAACATGCGTTTGTACAATAAATGACAGCAGTGCATTATGTACAGGGCAGTAAAAAGGAAAACAAATTCTGGCAGTTACATTATGTAATGATATGCGCAGTTCAGTGTCTGTCACACTCTGGTTCTTTTCATTTTAATTCATAACATGCTCTCATATTGTAACCAAAGCCCTCGTGTTCCCCTGGGCTCACCCATCATGATCTCATGTGGATTCAACGTGTATTGTTGTTTCCACTCGCTTTGAATGTCACATGGGCCACTAAACATCCCTGTCTATAATCTCCAGTTTGATGAACGAGTTTCTAATTGCCCTGTTTACAGGCTGGGTGTTAATCAGGGGAAGCTGCAGGAAGTTTGGGATGAAACCTGTGACATCAACAAGCCATTAATCACCGGCCAGTTTGGCACACAGAACAGGAGGGCAGACTCCCTCTCTGCTTGCCATTGACTTTCCTTCATGCTGTATAAAATTAAGCTGAAAACAAATGCAATCTAATAATTCATTTTATTTCTGCATAATGGTCCATTGGCCTGCTTTGATTATCTATTAATACTATGTTCTTTTCTTCTTTGACCTTATACCATAAAAGAGTGGCCAGTGCAGCCTAGTGACGCTCAAGCAGTCCCCAAAATTGATTTTTTTAAAAAGATTTTAATTTTTTCCACCACCCACCTATTTTTATGAGGATTAAGAGAAAGGCAGCTGTATTTGCAGTAGCACTGCACTGTACATATTGCTGGTTATTATAATAGCTGACACACTCAGCATAGCTGGTCCTGTCTTTTAGTTTGCATATCAATAAAGAGTTCTCAAATGCAATTCTGCACCCCTTCAATGTTTTTCACTCCAATGCGTTGCGTGAGTTGGTGTGATGCGGTACCATTCATTCTAAATGGCAACCCAATGTACATTTCCAGCCATCTGTGGTGCAGTGCAGCACAATGAGTGGCATTGCACTATAGTATGTTGCAGTGTGCTGTCCAAAAATGGGCCTTTAGGGGTCTTTGGACTAGGAAGTAGACATGTGCAAACTATGGCATTATTTCCTTTTTCAGATTCGGGTCCGAAATTCAATTAGTTTCGGAATTCGGATTCGGACGAAATTCGTTAGCGGTAGTCCGGTCGAAATTTCGTTTTTTTTAGTTTGCAGAAGATGAAAAAAAAAAAAAGTGTGAGGTTCCCCTCAATTTCTGTTCTGGGGACAACCTTTTACCAGACAGGAAGTGATGAAAAATCTGCAAAAATAAAAAGCTGACTGAGGTTCCAGCATTTCCCTACTTAACTTTAAAAACACATTTTTACTTTTATCTGTGTTGCTGTTGGGTGTTCCCCTCACCCATATCTGGAGTCTCTGCTTTAAAGCATATCTAAACACTCCTCAGGCGAGGCGACTGCATTCGTTTTCCTTTTTTAGGGCCTTTTCACCTTTATTTTGTCCAGGTAATCCTGCAAATAACTTACTTCCTGTTCCTTGGTGGCTGCACTTGCTCTTCCACTATATCTAGGGAGGGAGCCATGGCTGCCACACAGGCTGGGCTTCAAACATGTCTGCCTTTGTTCATCTCCACTACATGGGGTGGGGAGAGTAGTAGTTTACAGAAGAAAGATAACTGCTTTTTGTTTTTTTTGGATTTCGTTTTTAGCGGTAGTCCGGTCGAAATTTCGTTGCAGTAAAATGACATTAGGAAAAAAAAATTAAATTTTTTTTTTTTAGTTTGCAAAAGATGAAAAAAAAAAGCTACGATGCAGGACCCCCGACGACCCGCCGCAATAAAAAAAGTCCCGCTGCACGACGACCGTCCGATCCCGACAAAAACTCAGCCCGAAAGTAAACAGATGGGAGGAGCGAGCCGTGACGTCACGGCTCGCTCCGCCCATTTGACATTCTCAGCTGTCAAATGCTACATAGCATTCGGAAACTTCCGAATACAATTCATGAGTTTCCGAATGCTATGCAGGTCTGTGAGCCGAGGTGTCATATGAAAAGCATTATCACAAAAGCATTTTGACCGGACTACCGCTAAAAACTCAACTTCGTCCACAAAACTCAATTTCGACCGAACTACCGCTAACGAATTTTGGGAAATTGGGAATTTGGATTCGTTTGCATTCGTTTTAGCTGTAATTCAGAATTCGGATACATGTCTACTAGGAAGCAGTATAGGAAAGTAGCTGTAGATTTAGGCTAGGTTCACACCTAGGCAATTGAGGTGATGAGCTGTTTTAGTGCGTTTTTTTCCCCCGCGATTTTGCTTTGAAACATGCATAGGTATGTCTATGGGACTACAACCGCGCAAAAATAGCTCCTGCACCTTTTTGCGCAGCAGGCGATTTCGGCCATGCGATGCACCGATGGTGTGAACAGGCCCTATTGATTTCACTGGGAAACTGCGAATCGCACAGCTATATCCATGTGTGAACCTAACCTTTGTTAGAGTTTAGATTACATTTAATTTCAGGTATTTGTATAGCACCAACAATTTACGCAGCACTTTACATTCACATCAGTCCCTGCCCTCAAGGAGCTTACAATCTAAGGTCCCTATCTCACATACATACATACATACGAGGGCCAATTTAGACAGGAGCCAATTTACCTTCCAGCATGTCTTTGGAGTGTGGGAGGAAACACACACAAGCAGGGGCACCAGGCACCCCCAGTTCTGCAAGGCATAAGCGCTAACCACTACACCACCGTGCTGCCCATCTACTTTATGCTCAGTAAGCAAGGGCAACCAATCAGAGTCCATCTTGTACATGTCAGACTTCACCAGTGTTTTCTGATTTGTTGCTATGGGTTACTGAACTTAAGAAATAACACTAAAGAATCACCAATTCAGGCCAATAGCGCTAGTGAAAATCCTTTAGTGAGTTCAGTGGTAACGTGTATGTCTCATTCCACCTTAAATAAAGTCCCACACCAGCCACAAGTTAAGCTGATCATACACCAGTAACATTTTGTTAAACATTTTTAAAGAAAATGAAAGAGCAGAATGGAGATTTTTTGTTTTTTATTTAGAAATTCTAGCCGTGATTGTGATTTTCATTCAGGAAAATTCATATTGCCATGCAAGGCACAAAATAATTTTTTTAAATACCTTTAGGGTTACATTCAAGTAGCAGGTCTGGATGTAATTTTTAAAGAAGAACTCCAGGCATAATTGATAGCAACCCTTTCAGTGAGGCTCTCCCCGCACTGCAAGGGTTAACTGCTTGTTTTGGTCTAGGGAAGAAAATAAAAGAGTTATACTCACCCGATCTTCTTGGACCGGTCCTTCCAGCCTTGCTGCTGCAGCGGTCTAAGGTCCCTAAGTCATCACATTCTATACACATGGGGGAATTTATCAAAACTGGAGCAGACAGAAACTGGAGCAGTTGCCCATAGCAACCAATCAGCTTCTATCTTCTGTTTGTTCAGTTAAGAATTGAAAATGAAAGTTAGAAGCTGATTGGTTGCCGTGCACAGCTGCTCCAGATTTTGATAAATTCCCCTCATTGTGTATAGGATGTGAGGACGCCGAGGAAAATACCATCACTGGAGCGTTGGAGGAGACAGGCTGGAAGGAGCGATGTAACAGCCGGCTCCCTCCAAAGAATGGGGTGAGTATAACTTTGTTATTTTCCTCCCTAGTCCAAAACGTGCAGTTAACCCTTGAAGTGCATGGGGTTAACTTCCCTGCTTCAGGGCCGGTGCAGACCTGAGCGATCCGGGACACGCGTCCCAGGATCGCTCGGCCGTGCACAATTGCAGACAGTGATTGCTGCGCGGCTGCATTGATTGCAATGGAGTACATCCGCGCGGCAATCGCAGAAAAAAGTTTTAGCAGGAACGCGACTAGGGTGCCATTAGAAAATAATAGCACCGCCTGTACGATCGTCAGTGGTGGGCGACTCCATGACCGCGCGGCAATGTGCACGATTGCCGCACGGTCACGGATCGCCCATGTGTGTACCTGGCCTCAGGGCTTTCAAATGATTTTAGTTGACTCGGTGGCAAGATTGAATGCTCTGACGAGCAACTTGGAATGCGATTCTAAGTGTATGGGCAGCTTTAGAATTGAACAGGAAACCATATTTCCCTCCCTTCTTCTCTACAAGGCAGAAGGAAAAATAATAGTGTGTATTTGAGGGGAATCGGGGGGCCCCTAACCAGTTGCCCACAGCTTCTATAAGTACTTTAGCCTTCTGTAGTAGTTTCTGCATGCTATCCGTGTGATTCCTGGTCTCCTTGTTTTACAGGACCCCGTGGATTCCACATTCCACCATTAGTTTCCCATACTATATTATTTTAGCCAAAGGCTCCTTTCAGTTCTATTTATGTCTTGCATTGCAAACTGCTTCCACTCCCACCTCCTCGCTGTAACAGTTTCTCTTTTTCTTCATGTGACTTTTTCCCCTCCTTCACTTTGTTGTTCTTCTGTTTTCTTCATGTGTCTACCCTCCCATCTCCATTAGCTTTTGTCTTATCCCTCCAATCTGCCCTGTAAAACCTATGGTCACCCCCTCCTCATCCCACAGTACTCCTCCCTGTCATCTGTGCTCTGTAAAAATCTCTGCTCCCTCTTTCATGATCCCCTTTTGCTCTGTATCCATTATCGCCTTCCATCTCTCACCCTTCCCCCTTCCTCATCTCATCCTTTCAGCTAGTATCAAAGTGTCCACTTAGAAGCACAGGGACACATGACATTCGGAGCAGACAGTACTATGCTGTTTTCTCATGTTCTCTGTCCATTTACTACTTGTAAGGGGATGCAGAGAGTCACTTCTGCTTTCCATCATGTCTCAGCCTGAGGGCTGAACTACGAGTGCTGCAGCTCTGCTGGAAGAGGCGGGAGAGCGGGGAGGCGCGCACACTCTCAGACAAAGAAAAAGGCTGAGAGACACATGAGATTTTGGGATTGGCATACCAACAGGGAGGGGTTGGAGGGGGTCTAGGTTCTAATAGGAGAGGAGTAGGGTTGCCAAGTTTGCTGGTCTGCAGCCAAATTAGGCTAGTTTAAAAAGCCGTTGGCCATTTGCTGTTTTCTACAAGCAGCCCAAATGTTTTCATTGCGTAGAACTCACTTTGGCCAACGCAACTGAGAGATTTGTCCTCTTCTGCCTTTAATCCAGCAGTCGGTTCTTTGCTGCATAAAAGCCGCCACAGCTCCTACTGAATAAATCACCCTCTAGAGATTTATATGACTGTACATCTACTTTTAGTTTTATGTTTTGCAAATTCTTTTCTTAGTGCTAGAATTGAGAGAGATGTTGGCTAATGTTTGCAAAGTTTGAACCATTTTTTTTTACATTTCTACATTTCTATGGGGACATGAGGGAATAGCTGCTTGCTGAAAACTTCCCGGAACTCTCTGCTGTTAATTTTCGAATAAAGCAATATTGTTATTGATGACTGATAATCACTATTTGTTTTTAAAACAGGAGCATACAATTTTATATGGTAAAAGCTATTTCTTGGACAACTGATTATTATGATTATATAGGATTTATATAGCGCCAACAGTTGGCACGGCGCTTTACAATATAAGGACTACATTACAGTTACAAATCAAGTGGTAAGGAGGTTCCTGCCTGTGAGAGCTTACACTCTAATATTTGAATTTACTAAAACATAGGGTAAAAGAGGTCTTTTGTTATGCAATCAGTTCTAAAAATGAGAGGCATTTCCTGGGTCAAAAAGGACAAGCTATCCAAACTTGGACTATCCCGGGAAATTTCAAACTGGTGGCAGTTATGCCCCATAAGTAACTTGAGCTGCCTGAGTGCTCATTTAGTATTGACTGTCATAGATTTGTAATATGTATGAGGAAAAAAGCATGGTGAATAATACAAGTTCTCTTGGAGCCATGCACTTTTGGAATCCAAAACATCTGCAAACAAAACCTAAAGCAAGTTGAGCACCTCTGTGCTATAGTTGCCTATTGTCCTAACTTGATCCACCTGGACTGGGCACGGATTGTAAGTAGGCACTCAATGACCTCTGAACATATCCCATGGTCAAGCCTGGTTAGTGGACGAATCAATTGGTCATGTTAAATTTTCATGACCACATGCTATAGTTTTCCCCTGGGGATTAGCCAGATTTAGTGGTCTTTGCTAAGTGCTTCTACCTCCCCACACCATATGCCTAAACATCCACATTTGGCTGATGTGAACAAGTTATTGGAAAGATATTTCTCAATGAAGATCTTTCAGCAGGTAGATTTTACCGTTCGTCCAACCACCATCAAATGTCTGTAGGTAGCTTAAAGTGACATTAAACCCTCAGATTTTTTTAAACATAAACCAATACTGTAATGTGTGCCTTACTGTAATCCATGGCTGTTTCCCTTCTCTTTGCTGCTCTTCCTTTTAAATCCTCATGTCTTCTCATGCTTGGGGAGAACTTCCCTTTGCAGCTGAGTGCCTCTTCCTGTAGTGCTGGCTCAGGTTGCAAACCAACACACAGACACCATGTATCCATTTTAGAGACAAGGCAGTCTGCTGCAAAACAGAAGTTCTGCCCAGCATGAGAACAGATACAGATTTAAAAGGAAGAGCAGCAAAGAGAAGGGAAACAACCATGGATTACAGTAAGGCACACATTACAGTATTGGTTTATGTTAAAAAATCTGAGGGTTTAATGTCACTTTAAATCATATCCTGGACTGTTATTCATCGTCTTACTGGCAGGGGACAGAACTGTGGGCAACAAATGTACTATAAAGTCATCTATGCTACTGATCATAGCTCCCCACTAGAAACAATAAATAAATAAATTAAAGGATTGGTATGTGTCTGCGCTTTAATAAAACACGGTTTGAAAAGTAGCAGCACAAAGTAGCATAGGATAGGAGCCCTTACTTGCAGATCCATTCATGGTAGCAGCTGAAGACATCTGCAGGTGGATTTACTATGACACAAATCCTGCATGGAGTCTGCCAATATGGAATAGAATGAATTCTGACCCAAGTCAATTACTTGATTAGTTTTTTAACACAACCAACCCCATGTAAAGTAATATTTCCAGTATTATTTACTGTTAATCTTTACATGCAAGATCTAGATAAATTGCCTACTGGTAATATATATACACCAATCAACCATGATAACATTATGACCAATGACTTGTAAAGTGAAAAATATTGTTTATCTTGTTACAGTGGCAACTGGAAGTGGGTCGCATATAATAGGCAGGAACTGAACATTTTGTCCCTGATGTTGATGTGTTGGAAGCAGAAAAAAAATGGGTAATTGTAAGGATTTGAGCGACTTTGACAAGGGCCCATTTGTGATGACTAGATGACTGAGTCAGAGCAACTACAAATCTGCAGCTCTTGTGGGATGCTCCTGGTCTGCAGTGGTCAGGACCTAACAAAAGTGGTCCAGACTGGTGACAGGGTCAAGGGCTGCCAAGGCTCATTGTGCATGTGGAGAGCGAAGGCTGGCCCGTGTGGTTCAATCCAATACTAGAGCTACTGTAGCTCAAATGGATTGGTACCAGATTCTGCAGCATAGCTTCAGAGGTCTAGTGGAGTCCATGCCTCGATGGGTCATGGCTGTTTTGGTGGCTAAAAGGGGACCTACTCAATATTAGGCAGGTGGTCATAATGTTGTGGTTGATCGTTAATCCTACCTCTTTCTCTTTGGCATATGAACTGCTTACTGCATCATCATCTATCTGATGTTAAAAGGCTAAAATGACCCATGCGTGCAAAAAAACATGTCAATTGAGGGTGCACAGAATAAATCAAAGATAACATTACCAGTCATGGATGAAATCAGAACCTCCATTGTTTTATTTATTCAGTTAGAAATGTTATCTCATCAGAGCATATTTGCCTAGAGAAGCTAAATGGATATTATGAGAGGAAAAACAGGATGATAAAAAGATAGCAGAGGAGGGAATAGGTTTGGTATTAATGTAAGCAATAAACCCATCAGAGTGAACTGCTGGTCCTTGGCAGCCTGCGCTTGATTTCCCAGTAGAAAGTTAGAGTGTTTTCCTGTCCTGGAAGCAGTGACATCGCAATGTGAAAAGTCCTGCGCAGTGAAGGCCATGTGAAAATGAGACAGTTTACTCTAGCCCTCTGGGGTCTCCACTGTCACACATGTAAACTGTCAACTAGTTCTGTTTTCTTTCCATGTCCCCCGCTCTGCAGCCAGCCTAGTGACAGTAGCAATCTGTCAGGGGCCAGACTGACATTCCAGGGTGGGGATTTTCTGTCACCAATGACCTTGGAAAGCACTAGAGATAATAAACCTAGGAAGCATGTGTGAGTGTGTGTATGTGATGACATGAGGTTTAAGAAAATATCAGCCAAATGCTAGGCAATTGCCTTTCACAATAGACTGACTCAGGCTGCTGTTTCCATGTTCAGCTGAAGAACTTTACATTCCAAATTCCCATTGATGGGCTGCTTGCCTGCTGCAATGTATACATAACTGCTAGGCTGCCAACTGCCGCCAGTTTCTAAGTAGTCCCAGGTTTTGAGGATTAACCCCTGGAAATGATTGCCTATTCATTTTAAATTTGATCAGCACCACTATTTTACATGCTTGCTGTTTATGAGGGTGTTCATAGACAGGCAGATGTCTCCTTGTGAATAACGGGGGAGGATGTGTACGTAATAACTTTCTCTAGGGTCTGTGGATAAAAAAAGTGCAGCAGAGGGACTCATAGTTCTCAATGAGTACAAGTGCAGTGATGTCATCACACTTGTAGTATTGATACTTCCTCCAGCTCCATAACCGAAGGTTTGTTCCTCGATATGTACAGGGGCTGGAGAAACAGTCTGCAGGAGCCAGAGCGTTGCACCTGTGATCCAAGAATCCTGGCTACAATACTTTTAAGGCTCCAAAACATAAAATAATAAATGCAAATTTTTTTTCTTTTAGCAATATGAGGGCATTTATGATTTTTTCCCCCCCAAAAAAAGTTGACTATGCCCAGTGTTTTCGCCATTATGTGTAAGTATTATTTATTTATCTATTACAGGAATTTATATAAAAAGCATATTTAAAGATTATGGCAGACTTACCTCTGAAAGTGCCTCACCTTCAGCGCTTCAATAACCGCAATCTCCCTCATTAGTTCCATAGCCACCGCTGACATCTTCACCTGGTCTTCTTTCAGGTTCCGAACCTTGAGCCATTGTTATGTGCTGGCTGGGAATGATATAACTCCGGTGAATGCACACAAGTTTATTCACCGCAGAACACGGCAGATACTGAAATGTACAGCTGAGCTGCTTATTCAGAAAGTAGAAGCAGAAAGTAAGAGATCTCATCAAAGTTAGGGGATAGCACCTTAGACATTTGTCAGACTGCTGCTTCAAAAAATGTTTTTAAAAAGGTTAGACATTTTTTTTTTCGGTTTCGGCCTGACATTTTATTTTTCATTTCGGTTTTGAAACTTCCTTTTTGGTGCACCTCTAATTTTTTTTACTTTATTATCACTTTATTTTTTTAATTTTAATTATTTTTTACTTTATTAAATATGTATTTATCTGATTTATCTTTTTATAATTTTTTAATCTTATTTTTTTTATTTGTCATTTTTTTTATATCTTGTTTTTTAATCTTACTATCTTTTACTTTTTATCATTTTTTACTTCCTGGTGGGGGGGGGGGGGGCGCGTGGGTCTCACCTCATCAAAAGGATCCCTGCCGCAGCTCTACTTGGCTCTTCATACCGGCGCTGATCACACCTCTCTGCGCTCCCTCTGTTCTCTCCTCCTGGCTGCTCTGAAGCTGCAGCGACCAGTAGTAGAGAGAGAGGGAGCGCAGAGAGATGTGATCGTTGCCACCGCGACCGTCTTAAAGGGGCGACCTCCCAGTTGCATCTTTCCGCCCCCGACAGCGGCGCCCTCAGGCAGATGCTTGACTTACCTATATGGTAGCGCCGGCCCTGCCTTGAACGACTTCCGAAGTAACCATGTCAGTATTTGACGGACTAGGCAAATGTTAGGGGGTGCTTACTTAGGGGAACAGAGGTGAGTGATGAACTGTTAGTAAGCACCAGTGTCCCCTCTTCAGCTACAGCAGCACAGAGTCCCCCATGGAGGCCATGTGACAGGAATGATCACACAAAATCCAAGAGTGGCACACAGAGCAGGCAAAAAAATAAAATAATGACTGTATTTATATTTAAGAGAATTCATATTAATAATTTCTATACTTTTATTGTATGAGTATACATTTTTTTGGAGGCCAAATTCACACTTCCCAGTTGCGGTGCCATTCATTTTGAACGGCACCTCAATGAACCTGTATTGTAGCATGCTGCAACGCACAGTAGTGCTTTGCCTTGCATTGCGTTACAAAAAAGGGTGCAATTTTAGGCACATTAGGTTTGTTGGCACCCCATTGATTTTGAGTGGGCTCCCTTAACGCAGCATACATTAATGCACATCATAATGTGCAGTAACACACCACAATGAAGTGAATGGGCCCTTAGTATTGGGACATAGATGTTTTTGGAAGAATATACCACAAATGTTGAGAACCACTGCTTTAGGCAAGTTTACTTTCAATAACTGCTTGTTGGAAAGGCACCCCCACAGGAAAAGCATTGGAAACCTATGGGAGTATAACCAGGTGCCAGATAGATAATAAATGCACTTCTACATCCAGCACCTATGTGTACATAATCTTATAGATGCTTCTTATTGTTCATCTTGTAACCTGTAAAGTATATGACTAGTGATACTCAGCTTGGCCCCATCATTACTGAAAATTGCATATTGTACTGTTTACCCTATGTTAGTTTTTTTCTTTTAGCCTGCTGTGTAGTATTTAATTCTGAACTCTGGAAGAATCAACTACTGTCTAAATACATGAGCCATGTGTACTCTTATTTGAATTTTAGTGTGCTGTGTGTATTTCTTCCAGATCTGTGCAGTAATCCAGTGTGAAACTTTGCCTCTGTGCAGCAGTGACTGGTCTGTAATAAAGACCAGTCACTGTTGCTCTCTCTTCTCGTGCAGGGTGATTGGTCTTGTATCCACAACCTCCTGTAGTTTAATGCAGGCAGCCTGTAGGCAGTGAGCCTGCGGAGCCCCTCTCTTAGCTATTTATTGTAGCACAGTGATAATGCCACTGCTACTTTAACAAGGTAATAGTTGGGTTTCCAAGGGCATCACAGTGGGTTTATATCTTTTTTGTGGCTGTTGAAGACTATATTTAAGGTTTTTGAGTCTGGAGTTCAGTTCTGACAAAAAGACAAGTATTTAGACATGTGAGGTCATTTTTTATTGAGTTTGACCACCTATCCACTCACCTCCCCACTAGACATGAACACCTCTGTGGTTACAAATCAGAAGGGGTGATAATCAGGGGGTCTACTCAGGTTACTATTACTGAGCTATGTTTTGTTTCTGTAGTGGGGGCATCTAAGGGTCATCAAGACATCATGAGGCAATCTCTGCTAGCCTTCCCTAGCACTTCAGCCACCCGCTAGAAGAGTGACAGAAGAATTCTAAGCAAATAACTTCACTAGCTGATGTAACCAGAAAAGAAAGACAAATAGAGAATACGCCATATGCTCCCTCAGATTTTTTTTGCCTTTTTTTCTCATTGTTCAAATAACTTATTAGACTATCCTGCTCTGAAAGCCATCTCCGATTTCTCCATTTGCTGACATCTGCAATGACTCAAAGAAGATGTGACTGGGCTCTTGCTAGGAATAATGGTGGTCATGACAGACACGTCTTTAGAACATGGTAGAGCACATCAAGTGGTCTAGGAAACACTTATTATGTAGATGAAAGCAGTCTTGTCAAGCAGCAAAAGAAAGATCTAAAAATACTTGAAATACCCCAAATAAAATGTTATCTTTCCTTCTATGTTGTAAAGGCAATGTCAAAAGTCATACATTCTAACTGACTGTGCTCCTATGTGGAGAACTTGTGTCTTTTAGATTTCTGTTACTTGCATGTGTTCTTTCCAGTCTGAAAATTAGTTCTAATTGGCTTATCGGTTGGGGATCGAAACTGTGCTGTGTCAGCAAAACTGAAAACTATCTGGAAGTGGACTTGGCAGGACTTTTGGCATGATTTGTCAGAGATTCTATAAATATTCAATGAACACAAACTATATCACAGCATCTTGGGTACAAAAATTATTCCTCATGACAGATAAAACAAGAGATAGAATTAAAAGTGATTTTTCAATATGACAATTGCATTTGAGAAATGTCATCAATGGGAAAGATCATTTAGCACCCAGAGCAATTGTAGTGTAAAGCTGGCCATATACTATGCAAATATTTGCTTGGCTCTTCATGTACAGCACCCTTCCGGCCACGTATCTCTCGATCAGCTGATCAAAGGAGCCGGTTGGAAAATCTTCAAATGAATGGTGTTTGCAGCTAATCACCCAATCAGCAGCGGACAGCCAACCTCTATCAGAATAATGGAGTATTTCCACCAACGCTTGTAAGCATTGAAGGAGGAACCTGTTCTATTTTGTTTCGAGTAGTAAAATCATATCTAAGCCCAATTACTAGACATGTGCGATTCGTGGCATAATTTGTTTACATTCCATGACAGCTCTTTGTCCCCTTATGGAATGTAAACAAATGGGAGGAACAAGTCCCACAATGTCACAACTTGCTCCGCCTCTTTGTTCAGGAGCTGTCATTTTGGGGCGGTGTTCATCTGGTTCGGTCGTGCCTGCAGTCATCGGTTATTTTATCTTTTTGGCGAGTCAGCGGCCATCATCCATCGTAATTGGCGTGGATCTACATCGCTGCATGATGCAATTGACCTTGGGATTACATCGATTGAGTTTTTTTTCTTTTTTTTAATAAAAGACTTGTCAAGAACCTGTGTTGTAACAACTACACCTTAGTCATTCACGAAGGGGGCAGCATCTTGGTGCTCCCTTTATTAAAGGGGCACCCAGATTCCTAAAACCCCCTGCCCACAGACCCCCACAACTACCGGGCCCTTGACTTCATCAACATGGGGACCCCCTGTCAAAGCACCCTCCCCATGTTGAGGGTATGTGGCTTGGTATGGTGCAGAAGGGGGGAGCCATGCGCTTCTCCCCCCCTTTACTGGTCTGCCAGGCTGCTGATCAAGGGTCTGGTAAGGGATTTTAGGGGGGCTTTTTTTCCACCTTATTTCACAGATTGAATAAAGGTTTGGCAGTGGTATGGAATGTTCTGATAACAAGTTCAACTTTTCTATTTACAGATAGCCGTAGAATATGAAAGTGGTCTTGATCAAACCATATAGATGGTACTGTCTCCACTTCAAGCATGTCACTACATGCATTACATTTTTGTAGTGCATGCTGCAATAGTAGAATTCAATTCCATGTAGAAAACATTTCCAGCTGTATAAGGGAACCAGCCTGAGGTTATTTAGGAGTGGCAAACAATGGCACTTCAAGTGTTACTGAACAATAATTTCCTTGAAATATAAATAACATCAACACTGAAGGCTCAGAGCCTGGTTTAACTGGTATTCTTAAGCTGCCAAAGTGTTACCGACATTTCTGGCATGATTAGGTATAAACAGACTAGGTAATATTTCTGCATTGTAATCTGTTTAATATTATTATGATCTCTGTGTAATTGACTGTAAGCTGACCTTGCTTTCTTGATGAATGCTAGCTGCTTTAAGTAAATACATAGATACTTTTGGTTGCAATTGAATAGTTATTACGAGAAGAGCGTGTATGACTAATACATCGTCCAGCTCATCTACTACAAAAAAGGCCAAGTTCAGGAACTTTCTTTATAAGCGTTAAGTAGAGAGATAAAAAAGGGAGGAGGAGGAACCTGAGAAGAAAAAGCAGAAAAGCTGGTTGTGGGGACGTAATGATCATTGTGTTGTGGCTTCTCCACCCAAACGCAAATCCCTCAGCAGTGACGAACCGTTCAGCTTCATCTAGACAGAATGCAGAATTGTACAACATTTGTCAGTACAGCACTTCAGAAGCAGACAGGACTAGCGAGTCAGCTTCATTGTCTTCTGCATTTTATATTAACTGCAATTCCACATTGTCTGCTTTGTATAATGCTGAACATTCCAGCATTAGCCTGTCCCCTTTGTAATGTTCTCTGTGTCGTGACATTAAAAACAAGCTTCACATTTAGAGCTCTACCATCTGCTCGCTTACATTTTAACAACAAGCATATGCAGTGTACAACTGAAATTACAATCTTACACATGTTGTTTAGCTCTGGCAATTGCTGGGGGGAAAAAAGGGAAATGGGCAAGAACAAGATGGCTTTACAAAATAACACGCTTATGTTACCTGTACACTTATGAGAAAAAGTTTGTGGGCCCATAGGAACTTTCAAGATTTCTGCAAGAATGACTAGAAAAATGGCACCTGATCTTCTAAGTCATAAAAATAAATAAGCTAATGAACAACACACAACATTTTACATTCTTTTTCTCGAGCATGTGGTTTAAAAAAATGAATGTAATTAACTGAAAAAGTATGTAAACCTTTAGGATAATGGCATTTGGAAATCGGGGTAACTGGATTCAGGTGTTTCATTCAAAAGGATACCGTTTTGGTTACCTGTTTTCACTCATTTCACAGGATCCTGTTACATAGTTAGGTTGAAAAAGGACACAAGTCTATAGCGTTCAACCAATAGCAATACTGTTAAAGTACAATATGATTCCATCAAAAAAGTACAATATGATTCCATCAAAAGAGATAGAGAATTCAGAAAAAGAGTTGTTGAAGTTCATAAGACTTGAAATGGTTAAAAAAATGATTTCTAAAGACACAAACCGCTATCAGCCCATGATTAGGTAGATAGTCTACATATTGAAGACGTCAGAACTGTTTCTGTTTTTCCTACAAAAAGGTATGGTCCAAAGATTGGTGCATGAGCACATTTTACAATACTCAGATGATAAAGAGTGGCAGCTAAGGATCTGTAGGCATCTGTTGCACATGAAAACATCTGCTAACCAAGGTACATTACCAATGCTGTCAAGTTTGATAAAGACCACTTTGATATTCCACGTTATTAATGTAATGCTCTGTGGATAGAAAAGACCAAAGTTAAATTTTGTAAACAAAACATTCCATACCACTGCCAAAACTTCATTCAAACTGTGAAATATGGTGGATGAGCAATAATAATGTGGATGAGTGTACTTTGTTGCTTCAGGGGTGTGAAGCTTGCAATCACTGAAGGACCAATAAATTCCAGGATTTACCAAGTAACAGAAGTATGTCAGAGTGTCGGTCTCTAACTCAAAATGTAAAAGTAGTTGGGTTATGCAGCATGACATGTACAGTATCCAAAACACAGGAGTACATAATCTACTGAGTGACTCTTTGCAGACTAGTCCCACTGAAATGTTGTGGTGTGATCTACAAAAACACATGAATATGCAGGATAAAACAGTTTTGTATACAGGAATTGAACAAAATACCTCCTAATTCCTATCCAGCTACAGAAAACATTTGGTTGAGACAATTGCTTATAATAGGGATGCCAACATTTGCTAACTATTAGGGATTTTATGGTTTTTGGTCCACTCTTCTTTAAAGATCTTCTCTAAATCCTTATGTGCGTCGTCCCACTGGCATGCATGCATTTCACACATTTTTCCTTGCGCGTGCAAGGAGCCCAGGTTTCTGAGCAGGCGTGGGAACTTTAATGTGCACAGGATTTCTCTTACGGGGTCTTGGTTGGGGATTTGGTGCAAGACCCAACACAAATTAAAAAATGTAAAGGTGATACATGGGGCACATCAAAAAAGTTAGCCTGGTATTACCATATTTTGTAGTTACTATAGAGTGTACAGAAAGAACAGGGGCAAGTTGTGGTGCAGCTGATGGCACTCCAGAATCATATGAGGATATTGTTGGATCTGGCCCATTCTTATGCATTGTGTGGTTATTTGGAGGTAAACAAGAGAGCACACTAAGCAGTATTTTTATTGGCCTGCTATTTACAAAGCTGTTGAGGAGTCTTGTAAAATTGTCTAATTAATGCATCCCAACCACATTTTTCAGAGGGTTGCTAAGGATCTAGTCGAGCCACTGCTGGAGTCCGTGAGGGGGCAATCCCTATCAGAAACACATCCTTTAAGGTTATAGCAAAAGAGCTATTTCCCCTGTTTTCCTGTACAAATATTACTAAAGAAATTTTGACAGCTCAAGGAACCCATTTCATGTCAAAGATAACCGAAGATCTGTGTAGGTTGTGGAAAGTTACTCACCTACACACTTCAGTGTAACACCCACAAGACTAGGAAGGTCTTGCTCTGAGGAAGGGTTTTGTTACCCTAAAATGCGTTAGCACGCCCACCCGTTGGGGTGCACCTACCATTATATAGCGTTCTTGGACTATCGGACTCTGTTATTGATATGTCTGGTTTCCTTCAGGAATAGTGAGTAGAAACCTTTTACCCTTTTACTTCATCATTTGGTCCATAAACATATTGCACTAGGAGGTGGCGCCTGCTCTGTGTTTTGTTGCATGTTGTCAAGATTCCAGTGACTCCCTGGTTGAGAGGGCAGCCCGGTGGTTCCTAGCATTGGCAGAGTGAGCACCAGACCCATTGGATTGCGCCATCCTGAATCTTGCCTATTTGCTTGATTTGAAAGGGGCTGTCTGGCCATAAAGTGTACTAGTGTGCCGCGGCACAGTGGTTGAAAAACGCTGCTCTAGAGCCATTGAGGTATTACCTTTTGGGCAGACACTTCCGATTGAATACAGGCCATTCTCCACTACAATGCATGGTTCAGAACAAAGGAAAATATGAAAAGGTCAAAAGGTGGTTTCTGGCTCTGCATGATTTTACATTTTATGTAGAACACAGGCCAGGAACTAGGGATGTTCAGATACCAAGTGTGACGACATGGTGATGAGTTTATGAGTTAAATGTGTATTGGTGTTGGGTTGTGTTTAAGTGTGTTATGCTGTGTAACTTGTTTATGAAAAGACTGTCATCACCACCCCTCGTTGTCTCCCATTGTACTCTGAAGGAGCTCAGGACAATGACATTCTGGCCAGGCTACTGCTATGGTTGTCTGGAACTCGTTAGCAGGTGGTGTTGTGCAGACAATGTCCAGGGAGGGGACGGGGGATGTGATGGGATTTTAGTTTTATCTGATCACTTTGTGTATAAAAGGTTGCACAGTTGCTCAATAAAGCAGAGTTTGTTTCACCCTACTCTTGTGTCTCGACCAGTGACTGGGGAAACTGAGAGCTAAAAATCAGCTAGTTCCAATATCTCCTGAGCAAGGAAGAATACAGCGGCGGACATACTCATCCTGAGTACGGGGGTCCGTCACATTGGTGGCAAGCGGTGGGATGCTCTTCCTTGCCTAAGGAGACATTCAAACCACCACCGGGACCAAGTTTGCTGCTGACATAGGAGAAGAGCCACAATTGCTTATGGCCATGGAAGCACTGGCCCAGCTCAACAATCCTGGTTCTGCCCAGGATATGCTGGGAAGGAGAGACGCTTTGCGACAGGAGATCTGGAGGGAGACTCTTCAATTGCAGCAGCACTATTGTGGCAAGGTCCTCCCTATATCCGGGGAACGATACTGGCTGCAATGGGACTTGCGTTTGCCTTTCCCGGGAGAGCAGCCCCGGGAGGAATGGATGTCGGAGCTGGATTGGCCGCTCCAAATGGAACTGATGCTGGATGATGGGTATCGGGCGCTGCAGTGGTATATCACCCAATTGTGTCCATGGCTGGAGAACAATGATCCCACAGAGGGCTATGACTTCGGCGGCCCGGGACTTATATTTGAGGAGGATCCGCAATTTGGGAGTGCACTGGAGTGGAGAAGGGAGGACATATGTGATTTTAGGGAGTTGGAACTCCCCAGTGAGCTCGGATTGAGAACTGATCTGGACTTTTTAATTACACAAGAATGGGAGCTGGAACAGGCATACAAAAGACTGTTCGACACTGCTCAACAGCATGCCCCAGCAACCACAGATGTTTTGGAGCTACTAACCCCAGCTGAAGAACTGACATCAGGACAGAGCACTGCTGACCTCTGCCCAGCACCAAATGCACCTCTGGAGCTCCAGGGAGCCGAGGCAGGTGGCCCCTCTCCCCAACAGCTGGTCAATGCAGTGGAACTACTGACCCCAGCTGAGGAGTTGGCATCAGGATAGAGCACCATGGGCCTCTGCCTACAACAATCAGTGGGCCTTGAGTCTCTGTGCAAGGCCACCAAAATTGCATTTTACTTCCCAGCGGATGAGCTGGCAACAGGGCAGAGCGCTGCTAGCCTCTGACCCGCACCCATAGCCCCCCTGAAGCTCCTGGGAGAGATGGCGGCCAACCCCATTTCCTCGTCACCAGCTTCAGATGTGGGGGACCTTATAGATTTGAATGTAGAGGTAGCCGACCTCTCTCCCCAGTGGCTGAGTGAGTTCCAGGGAGAGGAGGTAGCTGAACTCTCTCCCCAGCGGCAGACGAAGTTCCAGGGACAAGAGGTAGTCAACCTCTCTCCCCAGCGGCAGATCAGCAGTCCGGGAGAGGAGGTGGTCGTCCTCCCTCCGCAGCAGCAGTTTGGAATCCAACAGCAAGCAAGAAATGAAGATGTGGTTTCTCCAGCAGAAGTGCTGGCACCAGGGCAGAGCACCACTGGCCCATGTCCCGCACTGTTGTCTGCTACAAGCTTCATGGGAGAGCAGGAAGCTGGCCTCTCTTCCAGCAGGTGGCTTTGGGGTCCGGGAGAAGATACCGTCTTTACTTCTCCCCAGAGGCACCATGTTTTTCTGAAAGGCACATATGACATCTCTCCCCAGAGGCAGGACGTCCTGTAGATGGAATATGTGGACTTATACTGCCTGACAAATGCAGGTCCTGACCAGTTGGGGGACTGGGACCTAATTAGTCTACCTTTGGGGAGGGAGAAATATCATGGAACCCACCGTGACCTGGGCTCCTGAAGGGGGCTGGCGGCCAGCCTCCTTCCCAGTGATTATGGAGACCCCCCCTTGTTTGGTTGAACTGGGTGTCCGGGACCAATGGACGGCTGTTGTGGTGGAGCCTGGCCCTACAGCCGTCCAACTTCACAATTCGGCTCTGGAAACCCGATGCTAATGCTGATGGACTATCTCGGCAAACGGAACTGGAAGGGTGACTAACGATCATGGACATCCCAAAGTGGACCCGTAGAGGGTCTTACCGGGTCTGCCATCCTTTAAATTGGGAGAGCTATGTGACGACATGGTGATGAGTTTATGGGGTTGATTTACTAACGTTTTAAACACACCACGAACGTGTATACACCTCTGCAGTGTGTTCCCTCCCAGCATGATCTATGGGAGGAATCGAAACACCTTTGTAGTGTGTACACACCCAGCAGGTGTGTTGTGCAAAGCCCTGCCCTGAATTGCAAGGTAATGTGGTGTAAATTAGCTCTATGTTATGTTGCTTGCGTTGATGAATGCAGGAATGTAAATGCATGAGCTAACCATTTTTGTCTAAACTGTGAAGCAGCATTATATATGCATCATGTGCATGATTTTTCCATATATGGCATTAGTGGAAATATGCTTTTAGAGACTTTTTGGTTGATAAATACGTTTGCTGTGTGAGAATCACACACACCTGGTGTGTGTGTGTGTTTAGGTTAGTAAATCACCCCCTATGAGTTAAATGTGTATTGGTGTTGGGTTGTGTTTAAGTGTGTTATGCTGTGTAACTTGTTTATGAAAAGACTGTCATCACCACCCCTCGTTGTCTCCCATTGTACTCTGAAGGAGCTCAGGACAATGACATTCTGGCCAGGCTACTGCTATGGTTGTCTGGAACTCGTTAGCAGGTGGTGTTGTGCAGACAATGTCCAGGGAGGGGACGGGGGATGTGATGGGATTTTAGTTTTATCTGATCACTTTGTGTATAAAAGGTTGCACAGTTGCTCAATAAAGCAGAGTTTGTTTCACCCTACACTTGTGTCTCGACCAGTGACTGGGGAAACTGAGAGCTAAAGATCAGCTGGTTCCAATATCTCCTGTGCAAGGAAGAATACAGCGGCGGACATACTCATCCTGAGTACGGGGGTCCGTCACACCAAGTACCGCACTCGGTAGAAGTATAAGTACAAGTACAGATACTTTTCCAGCACTAAGACTAGACTAAAAAATTAAAAAGTTAGTAGGCAGCTGTCATTTTTAAGGAGCATGCAGAGCTCCTGGGATTTGTACATCTCTGTTTTAATGTATGATTGTTTAAAAAAAAAAAAATATATATATATATAAGGGATCCACCAATACCATTTTTTTAAGTACAAGTACTGGTACTTGGCCAAGTACTCACAGATACAAGTACTGATACGCTTTTGTTTACTGTCATGTGACAGTTTTTCTAAAATAATACAGACTAATGATTTCAGGACAGTGGTGGAGCGCCAGAGCCAGGTCCCAGTTGCAACCCTGGTAGTTCTCGTGAAAATCCCAAGTATCGGCACTGGTATCTGAATTGGTATCTGACCATCCCTACTAGGAACCCAACACGGGAATGCTGATGAGCTAAACAAAAAGTATTACCCTGCACTCAGGTGTGCTACAGCTGCTTTGTATTATCTAACAGGGATATGTGAAAACTATAATTTATTTATTTATTTATTACAGGTATTTATATAGCACCAATAATTTATGCAGCACTTTACATAGTTGCACATTCACATCAGTCCCTACCCTCAAGGAGCTTACAATCTAAGGTCCCTATCTCACATACATAATTGTTTTGAATGCTGATAGACTGGTATGTGTTTACTGTATATTGACAAAATGTGCTCCTTCCCACATGTCTGAGGAGAGGGGACAGATATTATATATAATATATCCTTATATTTGGAGAGTTTTGACATCACTAGTGCCTAAAGCAGAAAATACTGTATAACTAGTGACGACAGTATTGTTTAGAAAGTATGGATGTCATCACTTAAAATTGGAAAACAGTAACATTAATGACCTTTGTCACATGACTCATTTTGAAAATGTACTATGATGATCTTCACATCCTCTGGTAAAAGAAACACACCTGTATGCAAGGATGACCTCACATAAGAAATATTCTAGACCTCATAATTTTGTAAAAGTATACCTCTTACTGTAAAATAATTACGTTAGATTTCCAGGAACCATACAAATATTTGCATTGCTACATTGCTTGAATCCTTATCATTCATTATACCATTCATTCAGAATACATTATAAATATAAATGATAAACATGACTTTCCAGTTTATATTTTTGGCTAAATGTAATACTTACAAAAGAAAATAATAATTAATGCTGTTTTTACCACTCAGAGTTAACCTGTGGCCAGGGTATCAGCCGTAAATTACATTCTTAACCACTTGATTACCAGCTTGTAACAACCCTTCATTACCAGGCCAGTTTTCAGTGCTGTGATAGTAGTGTGACTGACAATTAGTCATGCAACAATTTACCCAAATGCATTTTATATCATTTTTTGACCCAGACCTTTCTTTTGGTGGTGTTTAATCACCACAGTTTTTTTTTTTACTATACTGTATAAAGGAAAATGACCAACAATTTTGAAACAAAATCCTGTTTCTTCACTTTCTGCTATCAAAACATATCAAATAAAAATGCAAGGACAGCATGAAAACCCTGAACATTTTTGGAAAGCAGACACCCCAAAGAAAACTAATTTTTTTGCCACAATTTTTTTGAAATGAAGAAACCTGCTGGTATTGAGGTGGGTAAAACATGGAGCTTGGTAATGATGCACTAAACAAAGCACCTAATTATTGCAAAGGACATATACAGATAGAGAAGTTGGTAACAGGGTTAACATACAGTGGGTTAATGGAGACGGAGATGAGGGATTTAATGCGCAGAATAAGTTAAGTGAAGAAGGAAATATACAGGTCACATAGAGATAGTATGGAGATGAGATGCACAGGAGAGGAGGGGGGGGGGGATTTTGAAAGGTTTGAAAGAATTGAAAAAAAGGGGCGGGCTCTTAGATGTAAACATTATAGTGTGTACATTTGTGATAGCTATGACAAGCTGTTAGCAAGCAGTAAATAAGCTTGTAAACAAGTAATCAATGATCTCCGTAGCTTCAACTCAGGTAACTTCAGTGCTTCTGCTGCGATGCACTGCTTTATAGTAACTGCTGCTACAAGGGCTTGCACATTTACTGCTAGTTAATATTATTATTATAATACAGGATTTATATAGCGCCAACAGTTTGCACAGCGGTTTACAATATAAGGAAGACATTACAATCGCAATACAATTCAAGACAAGATGGTAAGGAGCGCCCTACCCGTGAGGGCTTACAATCTAAAAGGGAGGGACAAGTGATACATGAGGAGGTAGCTGTGTGGGGATGAATTGCTTGGGAAAGTGATAGTTCAGTGGTCAGGTTGAGGTGGGATAGGCTTCCCTGAAGAGATGAGTCTTAAGGGATCGCCTAAAGGCAGTCAGAGTAGGAGATAGTCGGACAGGTTGGGGTAGAGCGTTCCATAGCATGGGAGAGACTCTAGAGAAGTCCTGGAGGCAAGCATGGGAGGAGTTGATGAGGGAGCTGGAACGCAGAAGGTCTTTTGAAGAGCAAAGGGGACCGTTAGGGTGATACTTTGAGACCAGGTTTGAGATATAGCCAGGAGCAGAGTTGTGGATGGCTTTGTAAGTGGTTGTTAATATTTTGAATGTTATCCTTTTGACTATTGGAAGCCAGTGTAGGGATTGACAGAGGGGGGTTGCAGACACTGAGCGTTTGGTTAGGTGGATGAGTCTAGCAGCTGCATTCATCATAGACTGAAGAGGGGATAGCCTGTGTAGTGGTAGGCCAATGAGGAGGGAGTTGCAATAGTCAAGACGAGATATAACAAGTGAGTGGATGAGTAATTTTGAGGTTTCATTGGTGAGGAAGGGGCGTATTTTGTAGATGTTACGAAGGTGAAGACGGCAGGATTTGGATAGTGATTGGATGTGGGGAAGAAAGGTGAGGTCTGAGTCAAGGATGACACCTAGGACCTTGGCATGGGGGGAGGGCTGGATAGTTGTGTTAACAATCTCAATGGAAAAGTTGGGGGAAGGTGCACGGGCGGGAGGAAATATCATGAGCTCAGTTTTTGAAAGGTTGAGTTTTAAGAAGTGTTGTAACATCCAGAGTGATATGTCAGTTAGTAGATTAGATACACGCAGGGACACTGAGGGGGTGAGTTGCAAAATAAAAAGATATATTTGAGTGTCATTGGCATAGAGATGGTTATTGGTTCTGTGCTGCGCTTATTGCTATCATTGTTTCCTCCCGCCAACCTCCATGTCTATATAGCACTAGTAACAGGGAAGTCAGCAAGAGGAGGCACTGAGTGTTGCAGGACCTAGGAGATCGGGAGCCTGGAATTGTTAGTTTTCTAGACAAATTTAGCTGGGGATTTCACTTAAAGTGACACGATACTCAGGAGTTAAATATTAAAAATGCATTTAAGTACCTTAACTATGATCAAAAATGTATCTTATTTGTGTATCACTCACTGTAGATCCTCAAATCATCTCTAAATTCATGCTGACACTGTCTTTTCTTCTGGAGGCGGGCTACTGTTTTCCCCATGGTCCCTGTGAATGTTCTAAAGTAGCCACCACTCCAAGCTCACTCCCGTGACCAAGGAAGCCAAGTTGAAGTAGCTCCCATGCGCATGTGCAGGAGTTACGTCATTGGGGCCCAGCCAGTTAGGTGGCTGAAGACTCAAAACCCAGAAGAAGACCAGGAGGAAGATGGAAGTATCAGCAAGGGAAGAGTGCAGCTCTGGATGGGATTGGTTTGGCAGGTAAGTATGCCATAATGTGCTAATATTAGCTCCAGAGCCCCCCTTTTTAGACATGTGCACTGCCAAAAAATTCGTTTAGTTTCGTTTCGTTTTAAATTCGGATTTGTGTTATTTCGTTTTTCGGGATTCGGTGTGAAAGTCAATTCGGATTCGGAATTTGGATTCGGACGAAATTCGGTAGCGTTAGTACGAACGTTTGTTTCGTTTTCTGTTCTTATTCGTTTCTTATTCGTTTCGTTCGTTTGCAGCAAAAGTGACATTTGAGGGGGAAAAAATATTTTTCTCGTTCTCTAATGTCACTTTGCTCCAACGAACGAAATGAATAAGAAACGAATAAGAAACGAAAACGAAACGAACGTTCGTACTAACGCTACCGAATTTCGGAAATGGAAATTCGGATTCGTTTGCATTCGTTATGTCTGTAATTCGGAATTCGGATACATCCGAATGTCCGAATTTCTGAAAATTCGTTCCACCACTGGACTCTTTTACATAACACTACTTTTACATAAAGGCAAACACTACACTACAACTTGTCTACCATGCATGTTCAATATGGCCGCCGCTTGAGTGGGGCAACTCAGAATAATAACGTGCTGGATTAGTGTGATCCTAGTTCATTTTATTACTTCATTGCTGTGCTGTATGTGTATAGGCCAATGACTTGGCTGGTGCTTGTGCAGAACAAGTTTCTTGGGCAAACCTCCTAGTTGTAACGAACCCGGAAGTCAGTAGGTCGCACAACTCAGTTCACTGCTCTAGAGGAGATCTGCATGGAGGAATGGGCCAACATACCAGCAACAGTGTGTGCCAACCTTGTGAAGACATACAGGACACGTTTGACCTCTGTCATTGCCAACAAAGGATATATAACAAAGTATTGAGATGACCTTTTGATATTGACCAAATACTTATTTTCCACCATAATTTGCAAATAAATTGGTTCCAAATCAGCCGATGTGATTTGTCTGGATTTGTTTTCTCATTTTGTCTCTCATAGTTGAGGTCTACCTATGATGCCAATTACAGGCCTCTCTCATCTTTTTAAGTGGGAGAACTTGCACAATTGGTGGCTGACTAAATACTTTTTTGCCCCACTGTATGTATCAGCCAGAGAACTGCCAAAATTAAGTATGTTAAAAGGTATCTATAGTCAAAAACTAAAAATATGTATTTCTTCATTGCATTTCCATATTTTCTATGCCACTCCTAAAAACCATATTCATCTAGAAGCTTGTAAACTTACTTATTAAAGATGAATAATAGGATGTGCTTCCTCAATGCAGTGACACAATTTCACACAAGCTTCCTTGTGTCACAATTCTCACAGAGCCTGCATTCTGAACTACAACTCAGTGTCTGAACAAGGTAACATTATCACATTATCATTGCTTCCTGGAAGCAATGTATGATGGGATATGTTTATAGTAGAATATAGAGTTACCATGTGACCACTGCAGTGCCCCACGCTGGCTCTAAGTATTGTGAAGAATATATTTTACTTTCCCAATACTTCTCCTTTAATTTCACACTAACATGCTCAGTTTTAGACAATTTAAGCATTGCCACCATGCTGAAACCAGAAAGATCACTCAGTTTACCCTAAAATGAGTTCTCTCTAATCCACTTTAGGCCCCATTAACACCTATGCGTTTATACAGAAATTCCCAAAGCGCAACAATGCTCAAAACGAAGAATCCCATTATTTTCAATGGGCCCATTCACACCATATTGTGTTGCCAGTTGCGTAAAGACTGAAAAACTACAAAAGATTATTTTGGGGAAGAATAGTGTGTTATTGGCCCCATGGACATGTACCTGGAAAACACGCTTCCATTTAAAAATCTATGGAGTAAAAAACACACCATTTTGCTCCTGTACTACGGGGTTACATTAAAAAAAGAAAGCCTCTAAGTCACCTGGTTGCACTCACTCTTAGGTGTGAATGGGGCCTAGTCAGATTTTCACAGACCAGCTAACAGGCTCAGTCATAGGACAGTGGGAAAGTACTTCCTGGTACCTGTGTAGTAAAATGTCCTCCCCCTGCTCTCTGGATAACAAATCACATTCAAAGTTCGAAGACCGGTTTGAATCTGATTAGTGCCTATAAGGGGCCTAACTGACATTTATTTTCAATCAGTCTTTCTGCATGTGATAACAGTGAATGTTCCATCATAACAAGCATGTTTGTTTCAAGCGGAAAGGACTGGAATACTTTCACCTTTTATTGTTGTTGGGACAATTTTTTGTGGTTTTAAGTATACAAAGCAAAGCCATGTGCCACGGTGCCTCATTCATTGGAGGCAGTGGCGTAACAACCGGGGGGGCGGGGGGTGCGTTTGCACCGGGCGCATAGATGGCGGGGGCGCCTGCCGCGAGCCGGGCCGACT
>NW_017306319.1:2756747-2756959 GCF_000935625.1 Nanorana parkeri | reverse complement strand
CTTGTTGGTGGATCCAGGAATCAGGTGAGTATTAGAAAAAAAAAAGTTTTATTTTATGTTCTATTCTTAGTTCTATAATGGCATTGTAGTACTTTCAGGTGGAATACAGCTTCATAACATATCAGGAACTACAAGTCCCAGCATGCCCTCATTGCCCCTGTACAACAACCAGATATTGCCATTCCCTGGGTGATATGTGTGTGTGGGGGGGT
>NW_017306319.1:2711592-2756688 GCF_000935625.1 Nanorana parkeri | reverse complement strand
GGGGGGGCGGGGGGGCGAAAAAAAATGTTCAGCCCCGGGCGCCCATAACTCTGGTTACGCCACTGATTGGAGGCCACGGTAAAAGGTTCCTGAATGACTTGGTTTATTGTGACATGCCTTCTTATGTCTTCCAGCCTTCAGCATTTGGTCACATGAGAAATCAAGGTGATAAAGGAACTTGGTGCTGCAAGACTTCCCACTGTCAGGTAGTGTGGTTGGAGGTCTGAACTTGGAGTAGGTAGTTGTATAATGCCCAGCATGTGTCACTGACTGCAGGTTCCATTCTGATCAATGTCTAAAAATAAAGTATCTCCAGTTAGGGCCACCAAATCTTATTGGGGGCCAAATGTCCCGCTGCATTCTACTCCTCCCATGGATCTAAGACCACAAAATTACTAAAAAGGGAGCGAGGCACTACAGCGAAGCAAAGATGAAAAACCTACATCGGCATTCACAGGCTATGGTGGTTTGTGTGAGCACAGTGGTACATTGGACGTGTTGATCTGTTTAGTAACAAATGAAACAGAAACATCTTAGGTATAGTGACCTTTAGCTCAGATAGTAAAGACTGCCAAGACATACAGAGGCTTTTAACAATGGTCTGTATATAATTTGGAATGCTGATCCGGAGATTATCAACGTATCATAGTGACAAGGCAGGACGTATTTTTGGCAGGTGCAAACTTGGTGATCATGTTGACTTCCTTAAAGCAAGACTTCACTGTTTCACCCCATATATGCTCAAACATTTCAATATATACTTTATTTAACAAAAACTACTGCAATGTTTTTTTCCCCCTTTAAGGCCTTATCCTACAATTCTCTCATTCAGGTGCTGTGTGGGCAAAGCTTAACTTTAAAAAATGGCCGTTAGACCACACGTGCTGTATGCACAACGTCTATCTTCAACTGTAAATGAAATAAAGTTACTGTGCTCTCCACAATCTATTTCTCTATAGTAATTTCTATAATGATAGAGTTAGGGGAGATATAAAAGGGAATACATGCATCAGAGGAAATGAAGAATCCATCACAAACAGGGATAAAAAGTAATTGCCTAAACTAAATAAGAATTTTAATTTGGAGCGTTGACCTCATCACGTATTTGTAATAAATGTGCATGACAGTGCATAGTATTTCTAGGCTGAAGATAAGACTGACACTGGCTGGTGGGGGGTACAGTTCTAGTGGATGTTTATATAATATGGGGGGGCGAAAAAAAATGTTCAGCCCCGGGCGCCCATAACTCTGGTTACGCCACTGATTGGAGGCCACGGTAAAAGGTTCCTGAATGACTTGGTTTATTGTGACATGCCTTCTTATGTCTTCCAGCCTTCAGCATTTGGTCACATGAGAAATCAAGGTGATAAAGGAACTTGGTGCTGCAAGACTTCCCACTGTCAGGTAGTGTGGTTGGAGGTCTGAACTTGGAGTAGGTAGTTGTATAATGCCCAGCATGTGTCACTGACTGCAGGTTCCATTCTGATCAATGTCTAAAAATAAAGTATCTCCAGTTAGGGCCACCAAATCTTATTGGGGGCCAAATGTCCCGCTGCATTCTACTCCTCCCATGGATCTAAGACCACAAAATTACTAAAAAGGGAGCGAGGCACTACAGCGAAGCAAAGATGAAAAACCTACATCGGCATTCACAGGCTATGGTGGTTTGTGTGAGCACAGTGGTACATTGGACGTGTTGATCTGTTTAGTAACAAATGAAACAGAAACATCTTAGGTATAGTGACCTTTAGCTCAGATAGTAAAGACTGCCAAGACATACAGAGGCTTTTAACAATGGTCTGTATATAATTTGGAATGCTGATCCGGAGATTATCAACGTATCATAGTGACAAGGCAGGACGTATTTTTGGCAGGTGCAAACTTGGTGATCATGTTGACTTCCTTAAAGCAAGACTTCACTGTTTCACCCCATATATGCTCAAACATTTCAATATATACTTTATTTAACAAAAACTACTGCAATGTTTTTTTCCCCCTTTAAGGCCTTATCCTACAATTCTCTCATTCAGGTGCTGTGTGGGCAAAGCTTAACTTTAAAAAATGGCCGTTAGACCACACGTGCTGTATGCACAACGTCTATCTTCAACTGTAAATGAAATAAAGTTACTGTGCTCTCCACAATCTATTTCTCTATAGTAATTTCTATAATGATAGAGTTAGGGGAGATATAAAAGGGAATACATGCATCAGAGGAAATGAAGAATCCATCACAAACAGGGATAAAAAGTAATTGCCTAAACTAAATAAGAATTTTAATTTGGAGCGTTGACCTCATCACGTATTTGTAATAAATGTGCATGACAGTGCATAGTATTTCTAGGCTGAAGATAAGACTGACACTGGCTACTGTATCCTGTACATTGAAGAAATGACAGGTAAGCAGTAGCTCAGGGACATTTACAGAGACTGGTGCCATTTAATATCTTAATTAGTGACAAGTGGTCTGGAAAGGAAGCAATGTGTTGCTGTAGATGAACAAGAGGGATAACATTCCAGGGACGGTATTACTCAGTGACTACACATTATGTATATTAGGCAAGCAGGTTAAGTAGTAACAGTTACAATCAACTATGCCAAAATAACAGGGTAGGAAGAAAGATTAAAGGGTGAAAATAGGTTTTAAATCGTTTATAAGGAAGCCAACGGACAAAGAGACCATATAGTAAGTTTGTAAAAAAGGGTGTACAAGGGAAGTGATTAATATTTACTTGTTGCTAGTAAATGTTCACCTTCCAATGACTATTCGTGCACAAAAGACTATTCATTTTCACACCTCCATGTGTCAAGTCATGGTGCAGGCTAAACCCTGGCTTCCCAATGTGTAAGAAGAGTATCATGAGTGTGAAAAGTTCTCTTTGCAGGGGTATTTGACAGGGTTTGGGATCAGGCAGTACCTTCATAGTGACATCCGAAAATGCTGCCTTATAGGAGAATATGAAGATTCCATTTATCTCTATCAGGCTGACACTATAAAGAGCATCAGTGATAAGTGATGCAAGTCAGAGTATTTTTGGGCTCCAGTCCCCTTTTTATATAGAACATATCGTTTTTCTTGTGCATAAACTTAGTATGAATAGACAGGTTGGAACTAGCTAAAAAAAAAGACTCGGGGCAGCAGTGCAATATATAAACCAACAAAACATATAGAACGTGAACATCATAACCCCTATAAAATAACTATTTTGTATTATAGGCCCAGCAAAGCAAAGATCATACCAGTGGAACACAACTAGCTGGTAGACAGTAAACGGAACTAATAGAGAATCATCTAATCATTCAAGGAAGCGCAGTTTTACCAAACTGATATTGTGAACATGGGTTAATTACGCATGCATTTACAGTATATAATAAATATAAGTATTGAGTACGTAAGGCTTAGAACCTCTGTCAAAATGGCCCCATTTGGGATATTTTGCCTCACTTCCTGTCCTGGTGGAAATGCTGTCACCAGAGCAGTAAGTGGGAGCAAATCTAACAGGGACACAATGCCAACGAAAACATCTTTCATTAAGGTGGGGAGAAGCTAGAACCTCTGTTAAACTTTGCATTTGTTCCATCAGATGTCATTGTCACCTGGACAGAAAGTATAGGGCAGGGGTAGGCAGGGTTAGGCTGTGCTTAAAATACAAATCCTATCATGCCCCTGACACTGGGAGTCATACCAGTGGCTGTCAGTCATGTAATGGCTCATGAAATTTGTAGTTTCACCACACCTGGAGTGAAAAGGTTACCTAATCCTGGTACAGGGAAATCTATATAGCAAAATGTCTTGGGTTCTACTGACTATCTAATGAAACAAAAACAAGTTTTGTCTAGAGAAAAACTTTAAAGTTGAGTTAATAATTTACAGCAAAAGTAGGCAACCAGGTTGTGAAACTACAAGTCCCGTAGACCCTAACAACCACAAGGATGACGGGATTTGTAGTTTCACCACAGCTGGAAGCCTGAAGTTTGGCTACCTTTGATCTAAAATGCCAAGATACCACCTGGATATCACCTGATCAGTAAAGTGAATTCATAAAAAGGCACAGCAGCACAGGTTTAGACTTTTTTTGTATCCCCGGAAGACTCATGATTACAACATGCAAAATGCTGCAGCTATACACTGGGATCTGCTATCTAGTTAAGTTATGGTTCAGATAAAATAGAAACTTTTGTATGAAATATGTAGTTCTACTTTTATGCTTTTTGTCAGTTTCCCCTTCAAATGCCATGGCAACAGAAGTCTTTAGAGGCTCTTGCGGTATTGTATTCAGGATCATGTCATCGAATGAGAGTAAAGGGCACAAGTTCAACACTTTTCTTCGCATAGAATGAAAAGTTAAAATAACATCCCAGTTAATTATTATAGAGTAGGAATGCCTCCAAATAACAATTCTCTCCTGAAAGGTTGTTAGGTGTGAATAGAGGTTTGTCTTCAGCACGCCAGAGAGCAGAAGTCCTGTGGGAAACTACTGATAATGTCTTCTTCTGATTAACTGGTTAAACGTATGCGTTTACATTAGTCATCTGCTGCATCTGCAAACTTTCCATTTGTAGAAAAGATTTTAATATCATTATTTTTCCCCTACACAGGCTCAAACTTTAAAGTGAATTTCCAGCTTTGGCGAACAAATATCTTCATTAAAAATTATTTAAGTTCTTCCTGTTGTAGGTATTCATTGCTGGAAGGCTTGGCAGCTGGAACAGGATTTGTAGAGGAATCAAACAGGGGCACGGCCTTAGATCTGCAGGGTTAGCTTTTTGTTCTCCGGATTCCCACATCCAAGCTTGTAATTTAATACATTTTAAAACATATCTGTACTTCTGACAATTATGATCTTAGATTACCATAAATGATTAACAAAATGGAGAAACAGATGTTTCCTTGTTTATGTAGATGTCGCCACAGATTAATGCAATCAGATAAGGCAGCTCCAATTTGTAGTAATGGAAATTGTGGAGGTGTTGCCAGCTGCAGCCAAACTATACCTGTCACCTTTCTAATGAAGACTAGGCGGCAAAATTAGACATCAGCTTGATTGGTATGGCCAACACAATTTCTACACTTTTCACCTTCTCCGTTGGGTAACTAGTAAGTAAAACAAATGGTGTCAGAATTGCCAAAGATTCACCTCTGTAGTGAAGGATTTCCTTATGGTTCATGGAAGAAATAGAATAGAAATAGAACTTTATACTTAAGCCTGCCATACACAGCTCAAATTTGAGCCAAGGGTGGTGTTAACAGGGCCACCTATGGTTAAAATTTGGGCCTAAATTTGAGCCGTGTATGGCAGACTTAAGTATAAAAGTCCCATAAGATGCAGTCATTGGTAAGGTGGCCATACACCTTACTACCATTGTACAATTTCTTTGTCCCGGCATCGCGCCCTTATTCAATTTCCGTTCAAACAACCCATCACAGACCAATGTAGTTTGCGATTATTGTTCATCAGCAGCACTAACTGGCCGAATTTCGTCGATCAAAAGAACAGATTTTGGTTTGCGCATGTGTAGTTTTCATCTTGCGATTTTTGTTGTACGAAATGCCACTAATCCGTCAATTTTCATCCAACTCAATGAAAGTTTTCTAGTCTGCTTGAAAGACAAAATTCAGCCAGTTGTACAGTAATTGCAGTTGTGCACTGCCCATCAACTGGCCGGTTTTCAGACAGAAACCGCGATTGCGGATGATTATTGTAAGGTGTATGGGCGCCTTTAGGGTATCCAAGTATGCACAGGTGTAGGTAGCTGTATGAATACAATAGCCGATAGTGGAGATTTCAGCATCCACCTGGATGGGGGATTCCTCAGGGGTGAACGAGAGACTTTTACAAGTGTATGGCTAGCCATAAAGTCTAACTAAAGTAACAAAAATAGATATGCAGTCAGCCTTTGTCTTAATAACCTCCATTATACAATTGTGCGGGATGTCTAAATATGACTCTGCAGTCCAATAGGTACCAAAATTAGACACTGCACTTAAGCTGGCCATACACTGTAATATTTTCTTCATTCAACCTGCGGGCTGAACAAAAAAAATATAACAGATTCCTCCATCAATGCTTATGAGTGTTGATCAAGGAATCCCCCTACTGTTTCCTTTGTATTCTTACAGTGGCCGCCAGCTGATTGGCTGCCAGCTTTGGTCATTCAAAGATTTTCCAACTGGCTCCTTCCATCAGCTGATCGAGGGATGCCGGCCGAAAGGGTGCCGACAGCGGCACCCACTGTGCATATTTCAGCCAGTTCATGAAGAACCAGACAAAATTTGAATTGTGTATGGCCAACTTAAGTAATCAGCACTCAGTGACAGATCTGATCAGACAGGACCCCCTTCTTCCTTTGCAATACAAGTTTGTGTGAGCACACCTCTGGTAAGGGGTGTGGCGGTTGTTAGGTGATGACATGGTTGTTAGCTATGCCATCACAGAGCACTGGAGTGGGAGCACAAGAGGCAGTATTTTTAGAGTGATCAGGGTTGTTTAGGGCATTTTCAGACAAATAAATAAGTGAATCGAGATCTACTTTAAAATAAACCTGTCAAGAGGGAAAAAGATGGAATTTTCATGAAAGGTTTATGAAATGGCAGTTATGTGCCACTTATAATCTATTATTATATTATATCATATCATTAGGATATATGTGCCACTGGGCCTTGTAAATCCTTCTACACTGCAATATTTGTTTGACATCTGGCTTATCAAATGTCTTTCCAGTAAATCCAGTGTCCCTATTTTATTTACTTTTATATCAATCATTCTTGCCTACAACTGAAACAACTTTTAGGCCTAAAGTACAGCACATGGTAATGCAGCCTCTTGACAGCAAACATCTCACATTTGATCAATTATTTTTCTAATCAGTTTACCCAGCCGCTAAGCCATTTGTCCACAATCACATACCTCCAAGAGTGTCCTATTGTCACCTGTAATTGATAGCACACAACTGGTGTTAAAGATCTTACAATGCTGTAGTTACAGATCATTGTGGTAACATCCAATCATTTAATGATATGAATACAAGTTACAGATTCAGTCCACCCAAAAGTTATTTACTAGTTTAGGGGGAACCTGGAGCACTCCTATGAAATCGGATGCTTCCACAGCAAGATCTCCCTGAAATAATTACTGACTTAATTCCCTGAGAAATATAAGAAAATGTCAGGCGGTGCACCAAAAAACCTTACTCAACTCCACCGCCTTGTTTACCCTACTGAGGGAATCACACAAAAATCCTAGTAATTATTTATTTTTTAGATATTTACAAAAACAAAGTACACTACTTACAGTATTAGTTGAAAAAAATCAAACAATCCCCTAAAGGTACCCATGCACCTTGCGATTATCCTTCGATTCCGGACTAAATTGTTTTTTTGTATGATAATCGGCCAGTTGATGGGAAGTCAACGATCACAATTACTGTACAACTGGCGGAATTTCGTCTATTGGGCAGACTAGAAAACGTTTTTCGAATCGTACGTAAATCAATGGATTAGTAATGGATTTGCAACATAAACACTACATGCGCAAACGAAAATGTGTTCTGTCGATCGACGAAATTCTGCCAGTTAGTATTGCTGATGAAACGTTTATCGAAATCTACATTGGTCTGTGGATGATGGGGTATTCAAGCGGAAATGGAACGGGGGTTCAATGATGGAATGAAACAAATTGAAGTGTAATTGTAAGGTGTATGGCCAGCTTTAGTCTGACCACATTTGGGCACGTTTGCTGTTAAGATCCTCATGGACCAGGCAAGATATCTGTTATATATCCTCAGTTGCTTATCTCCAGCTTCCCCTACACTCCAAGATGCCCTTTAGCGAGAATTGTAAAGTCCTTATGTGGTGCTACCTGGTTCTGGCTCGCATTGCTAAGTCAGTTCCAGGATATTCCTTATTTTGTTTTTGAGGCTGCAATGCTGAAGGGACTTTTAGATGTACTGTATATGCTGGGATTGCTCCAAAAGTAAGGGCATCTAGTTGTGAATATACAGTATTGGCTGGTCTACACAATATAGGGCAGTCTAATCCTGTGGAGGCATTGCGCCAAAATGGAATATCGCCTTTTCAAGCACATATTTACTGCGGCAAAACAGACAGTTGAAAAAGCCAACCATGCCCTTTGATGAACAAAGACCTCAGGTCAATCTCAGCATGGTTTCAAGAAAATCAAAGCTACCCTGGATGATCAACTCCATAAACTTTATAAAATATGGGCTTCCTTGATCACGCACTACTTACCTAATTTTTTCATATCTCTAAAGGATTCTGACTTCCAACAGGAACAACCCTTCATCTCTCTCCCTTCCTGCCCCATCCCAGCTCCTCTTTCTACTTCTAGATTTTCCTCCTACTACTCGTTCCTCTTCTACTCCCCTATACATGCCCTTTCTTCCCCATTCTCCTCCATTTTTTCTTCTTCTCCTACTCTTCTCTCTAACTATTTGAAATTTGACACTAAATATATCCTTGTACTTGCCCCCCCCCCAAAAAAAAAAAATAGATACAGGATCTTTTTGCACTGCACACCTATAAAACCAATTCAAATTTATTGCAACAGAAAATATCAGATGTTTTAAAGTGTACATCCAGTCAAAATTATTTTTCCATAGTTTGGAGAAGGTTTAGAACTCCTGTCAGGTTTTTTTTCTTTCTTTAGTTCCCCTCACTTAATATGAGGGGGACTCCCCTCACCTTAATAAGGTGAAAAGAGCTTTATCAGACAGGAAATGGGTGAAAATCCACAACACTAACACAGACAGATAATGTTTTAGTAGAGATATGCTAGAACCCCTGTCAGGTTTTTAATACTGTTTATGTCTCTGTTGGAGATTTTCCCTCACTTGCTCTGTGCTGTAGCCACCAGGACAGGGAGTGAGGGAAATTGTCTCAAATTAAGTCCCAAATAGCAGTAAACCAGACAGTGCTCTAATCCTTCTCACAAATGTTTTGGCCGGATTGATACTTTAAGTGCCAGACTCTACTATACCGACCACTGAACTCATGCATGTAGGTTAGGTCTAATGCGGCACATCTTGCAGCTGTCCAGTATTTCTGATCAATTAGAAAATCACAACACAGGGAATTACTCATTCCAGTCATGAAATTCCTAGCAAAAGTGCTAACTGAGACAGTGAATTAGTAACAGATTAATGTCACAGATCCTGTTTTTTAGGTTAGGGGGGAAAAAAAATCACAAATTGCAAACCTTTTAAAAACAGCAGCCAGCTTTTCCTGTGAGAAATTCTACTGATGACCAGAGAGCTGTCTCCCAAATTCGTGAAAAGCAGGATGTATGTTCTTCAAAACTCCCACATACCAGTGAGCCACTAAACACCCATAATGCACTGCTCAGCCTGTATGATCAGACAAGAGAAAGGCAACCACGAAAATGGGGTTTCCACTTCTGTAATACGGTGTACAGACAGTAGTAAGAACATCCATAATTGTACAGTCCAACTTCATGAAACTGAAGATAAAAGTAATGATTATTAAAATGAAAAATATATGACTGCTATATAGTTTATTATTATATGCTCCCTTAGGCAGCCAATTTTCTGGTGCCATTTCAAACTATTCAAGGATTATAGAGCATACATATATATAGTTATTTATTTGGGATTTTTAAACAATTGTGTACATAATAAAAAAGAAATCTGGAAGTGACAGAATTCAAATTAGAACAAATATATATATTTTTTTATTTACTCACAGATCTTTTCCTATGGTGGTTGGATATTAGTATATGGACATTCAAGCAGGTCTTCACTTTATTTAACTATTTCCAAACATATATGTTTGCTTAGCCTCAAATGTTCCTTGTGCATGTCCTAGATATTCTTCCATTAGTTGGATAAAGTTTTGCCAAAAGTAGAGTGGAAAAGATCATGCTCATGTGTACAATCCTTAAACATATTTTTAAGTCAAATGTAACACTTCAGATGATAATTAGTGGTCTGAGTAAGCTCTTGTTCAAACCTCTGTGATGCAACATCACAGAGGTGCTGCAGGGTGCATTGCGGTAGGGCAAGCTATTAATTTAAATGGGCTGTCTACCGCAGCTAAAAGTCTGTGTGCCTTTTTTTTAAAATTGCATTGCAACACATTGCATAATAATAGGTTACTTAACAATGTGGTGCGATACAACACATATAATGGCTATTTGCATTGGGGGTGCCATTAAGAAATAATGGCACCACATTACACCTAGCATTGCAACATGTGATGTAGGATCCTGCATCGCATATATGTGAAGAGCGCTTTAGGCTCCTTTCACACTGTCTGATCTGTACCCGGATCCCCTCCTGATTGGAACGGATGTCACCGCTGTGACATCTGTCTGTGCAGTTCTTTTCCTCCATCTCATGATAGAGGGAAAAAAATGAAATTACCAGACCAATGTTAGACTATGTGCAGCCGGATGTTAATGGCTTGGCGTCCATTTGCAAACAGTTACCCCCAATCCGGCACAATCAGGTCTGACGAAACGGATCTCTGATCCGTTTGTCTTTCCAGACCTGGCCGGAGACGGGTATAACCGGATATAAACGGCTGCCCATAGACTAACCTCAGGCTGCCTGAGTGAAAGGGGACTTACGTAAATTCTGATTGGTAGAGTTTATAGGTCATGATGCTGGGAACCAGCCCTCAAAAGCCAGTTTCCATAATCCAAGCTGTTTATCTGCAAAAAGCACATTTATTTGTACATACCCCTGCAGTAAGTGTGCAGTACCTTTGATGCAGAGTTTAATATCAGCAACCATTCTTTCAGAGCATGCTTAAGCACACTCTTATTGGCTTGGTGCCATGCTCCCAGGATGAGGGACGAGCAGTTTAATATAGCTGAGGGTCAGGAGTCTAAAAGTGCACAGTATTGTTGTGGCATGACTCCAGCGCTGCATGAGATGAAACAGGTTAGTTGGAACGCCTGCATGTGTTTATCACTTGGGAGGAAAAAATGTCTAGGCAATCTCATATGCTTGGCCTATAGCAATCAGTTCACAGACAAAGAGGAGTCTTTTAAATATTGAAATAAATAAAAAATGTGTGTGTGGCCAATTTTTGCATAAGGAACAGATGAGCACCAGCACAAAGAGCTGAGCTACCAGAAAAAGAAGTATTCTGTGCAATTGCAGGTGAAGTGCACATATTGAGACATGGGTCTCGGGAACTCTGAAATGGCAGTTTCAAATTTTTCTCAGCCTGTATGCCTATAATGTTGCTTTGTTTTTTTTTTGAGAAATACATTCCATATTGCGGTTCTTGATTATCTCTAATACAATAAATGCCACATTTTGCTCTTGTTTTTAGTTTCACTTTTCTAACTTTACAGATCACTTTACTGGCTGTTGTTTTTTCTTTCCACTCAGTGACATTATACTCAGGAGTTAAATCTTAAAAATGCATTCAAATACCTCAACGTGGACCTTTACCCATGTCTTTAAAATAACAACACACACAACTTTAGAAATGTTTAGTAATGACAATCTACAAACACTTACTTCTAGATAATTGCCGGCTTTGTATTCTTTGCATCCCTTATTTCTCTTTTCTTCCCCAGTCTTCTCACCGTGGCCATGTTTACTAAGGGCAGATTACTAGCTTCCCTATTACTTCCTGATTTCTGCCACATGTGACCATGCACATCATCTCAGGGGAGGAAAATGCCTTTCCCTGAGATCTCATGAGATTACAGATGGGATTTCCCAGCAATGCTCTGCTGATGACAAGGGGATCCCATTGTGCATTGCTTTGGCAAACTGAAGTAATTTGCACTTTCAAAGCAGGAAGTGAATGCTCGGCAAGTGTAAGTATTTCATAATCACAGCATTTTACACCTGACATGTCTGTTATTGTTAATCATCATACATAGAGGGATGCGTTGGTAGAATTAGATTTTTTAGTGTAAAGGAGGTCTGCTTTAACTATTAAAAAAATCTATCTTATTTGTGCATCAGTCAGCTGTACATCCTCAAATCATCTCTGATTTGCTGCTGACACTATCCTTCCTTCTGGAGTGTGGCTACTTTCCCTATGGTATCTGTGTGTATCATAAAGTAGCTACCACTCCAAAATCAATTCTGTGATAGATATCAATCTCAATACAAATAAACGTAAACTAAATGACAGATTGTAGTCCATCACATGGGCGAGTTTGGAGCGGTGGCTACTTTACAAGACACAGAGGGACCATGGGGAATAAAGGTAGCCACCCTCTCGAAGGAAGGACAGTGTCAGTACCAATTCAGAGATGATTAAGTGATACACAAGATAGTTTTTTTTTTGAAGTTAATGTACTTAAATGCATTTTTAGGATTTAACTAGAGTTTAGTGTCACTTTAAGGGAGAATTATGTGGTGAAATACACCCCATAATTCAAGCCAACCTGTGACACTGAAGCTGTCACAGGTTAACTCTATTGATCAAGAACCTGCTGAGTTCTCTATTATCTCCCTGCAGAGAGCACTGTCAGTCACAGCTCCCAGTAGGGATTCCCCCTCCCCTCTGTTTCTCCAGCGCTGACTGGAGGAACAGATGGGGGAGGGTGCAGCTGGCTCTGCCTCTTGAGCTGCAATTCTGTTAAAATATTCTAGTTTTTTTAAATCTTTGTATACGTGCAGCTTGAATTCTATCCAGCATAATCTGTTTTAATTACAGCTTTGTGGTTTTGTATACTGAAATCAATTTATGCTCTTACGTTATATTAGCAATAATAATGGTTAGGGTCAATTTTATTTTAGTTGCTCATTTATAGTTTTTTAAATGATTGTCTTATATCTTTATTTTATCTTTGTTTTACAAATAAACATTTCATACAACACAGACAAACCATGATGCTCAGGGAATCCTAACAGCACAACAGAGGCCATCTTGCTTGAGGCAGGCTTTGTCTGATTAAACGTTTGGACAGAGCTATCTCATGAGACAGAGGGAAAGAGATCATTCCTCTGACTCATGCAGCTTCAGCTATTGAGTTCAGGAAACCGGTTTCTTTCAAGAAAGCTGAAAACTGAAGTAGCTAACCAAGTGAAGAGGTGTCTCCTGCGGTCTGGATAGAAGAGTAGATAATAACCATATACATCATTAAATACTTTTCAATTTATTTCATTGCCTGACTTAATGAAATATGCAAAAAAAAGGTCACAATACATGCCCTTTCACTGTATGTAATTTGTGTAATGAACAGTTTGTTTCCCACTTTGGTACATATATTCCATGATTAATTTACTAAGATACACATGCAAGCAATTTATGGTATGCTACTTGATCAGCTTTTTTTTTGTATAACTAATTTAGAACACATTTGTACATATTCAAATTTTTCTTTTCTTGTTTATAATGGGTGTGTATAACTAGTTATGTACATATTCAGTTTTTCATAACTCACAGTTTGATATGGGCAGTCTTTCTGTAACTTGAACAGTCTCTGCAATGTAAGTAGCCATTAGCTTAGCAACCTCTTTTGGTAGCGCAGCTCTCTCCTTTTAAAATGGCAGTGGCGAATGCAAGCTTTGGGAAGGACTGCACGCAAAAGAAGATTCAAAAACAGGTTTGCTATTGTAGGGCTTGCCGTTTGAGTTGTGGGGCAGTAGAACCAGACCTGTACAGGTATCTACTCAAGACTGAAGGATACAGAAAGGCACAGCTTGGATCGAACAACAATCAAGCTTATTGAAAAAATTCACCAGAGAGAGCAATGGTGATACTTACGACAACCAATTTTAAGGTTAAATATGAAAAAGATAACGGCTAGTTACTATGGGTTGTTGTGATTTACCTTGTTAAATATGCATTTTATTATTGTACGTGTGTGGCTGCAATGAGGGCCAACCCAATTCACAGCTGCAAAATAATATCTACTGGCCATAGTAGTTTGGATAGCTAATTGCACAAGAGTGTTAAAATTAACTTTATTTTAGTAAAAGATAGGTTGCGAGTCATCTGAACTTTTAAACTTTTGTTTTGTGCATGCCGTCATTCACTGATAAAAAGCTGATTGATCAAACTTTATAACTGTTTGAATGTACCATATAATGAGCTGGCTCTGTCCCCACAAAAATCTGCATTGTTTATGAGAGGAAAGCAAGAAGGAAATGAGGCACAGGTCTATTTCACATGCATGTAACACCAACATGAACTGACTTAATAAAGGCTGAGTTAAGTAAGCACCCCATCTACAATGCTGAATTGTGTACTATGATGGGACTTGGGTGTCTTGGAAAATACCTACAGCAACCAGGAATGCGTTTATGAAATCATATGCTCACTAAGTGAAGAAATAAAGCCTGCAATTCATTATAATTGCTCAGAGCTTATCAGTGAGCCTGAAATATTTTGATTTATATCAAGATTACTATATCAAAAAATAATATGGAAACAAGCCAAAAACCACAAAAGTGAACCAGCATACAAGTGAAGTGAAAGCCAATAACTCCCTGTTGGAGGGTGCAGCTGGAATGTTATAACTAAAATGAGAGATGCCTCAGGGTTGTCATGATAAAAAACTCAAAATGATGGTGTTCACTGATGATATCTGGAAACCTGCATGCATTAATTAATTCACCGGCTTGAAAATCAATCATGCATTAAAAGAATGGACCTTAAGAATTTTTGCCAACCCTTTAATAAAGACATCCAGTCTAAAGTCTAGTGATTTTTGGCATTGGTATCATGATGCGGCTTTGTTATGGCAAGGGGATAGGGTCATTTGGCACAAAAACAGCCAATGATATTAATGAGAAGAGGGCAAGTATCGACTATAAGGATTTAATTTAGGGGGAGGGGTTAAGATTAGACAAAAGGGACTGAAGTGATCCCGTCACCCCAGGGCCACTTTTACAAAATAGGTCACCTGACAGACATCGGCCCATTTTGGGAATACAAGGTAAATGCCCCTGAAACCACTGGGGTGAGTGTGACCTGAGGTGACCCGTTGCAGCAGACTATGCACTCTGTCTTAGCAAAGAGCTGTTGCTTCTGTGAAGTGGTAATGCAATTAGGGCCAATGTGAGACAAGGCCTCAAGTACTTACAAACCCAGGCAGCTAGTGCTGTAGGTGGCCAGAGATAACCAGGTCACTGTAGGTGGGAAGGGGAAACAATCTGGAGACCCGTGTGGTGCTTCAGGAGCAAAACAGCAGAATGATGCTACCTCCATGCTAAATGGCAGGAAAAAGAGCACCACCCAGCATATGAGGCCAACGCTCAAGTTTTTCAGCTTCAACAGTTACTGTGGTAAAAAAAATCAGTGGTAGTGGGACAATACAAAGATGCCCAATGGTTCAAACAGGTAGCTCCCAATACATCAGCCAGGAAAACCCTACTCATAAGTAATTCTTCAAAGACAGGGGCACACTTGGGGCTGGGCTAGGCTAGGCTCTGGACCTGGAAAGTGCCCTCTGACTAACACAGTGCACTCTGGTCTGGAAAGCACCACAATGCAAAGCCCAGTGCTCAAGGTCACATTCCAGACTAGCCCTGCACGCTCAGTCAAGTGGGGTCTGGGCATGCCTCCGATTTGAATTTGTATTAACATACCTCCAGATCACAGGACCAGGTGAATTATTGTTCTAGTCTCACCACCCAAGTCTTCGAGTCAGCGGGAAGCAGTAAACTCATTCTCTTTTATTATTCATAAACAGCACCAATAACTTTAGCTCAGTCTTACCTTGCATTATATGGGAGGCAGGCAAGATCTAAAAAACCAACCAATATATTGTCCATGATAAAGAAACTGGGATTTTGATTCTGCTCACCATGAGGTTTGATGGTACGCAACTGCTTTTTCATATATGTTTGAAAGTAAAACACCATTACAATCTATTACTACCTGACATGTCATCTTACGTTGTCGGGACTAAAGACCTTTTTTTTTAAAACACAAAATAGTCACAAAAGACATTTGTTAAATACTTAAAAATCGAACCAAAAGGGATAGGAACCACACCCCTAATTGGAAATATACAAGAACAAAGATGAAAAAAAAAAAAAAAGGGGCTTTTAAAGGTCTACATACCATACATGTCCATCAGACACACGTAATCTTATATTAAAAGTAAAATACATTTTATTGCATTAAAAATCAACATGATTTAGAGACTTGGTTACATTCAGAATGTCATCAAGCTGATACAATAGCACATTAAAACCAAACTACCTCCTTATGGTACCCACATATGTGTAAACATTATAGTCATATAATCAACTCCTTGTTTGTCTTAATCCATATATTTATATTTGTGTAATCCACTGTGGGCCCAATCTTTGATGCGTTGCGCAACTGCATGTGCTTCATCAGGAAGGTTGGAGGTAATCTAAAATATTGTATCGAAGATGGATCCAAGTGCGCCTGATGGACATGTTGCATGGTTTGGACACCTTAAAAGCCCCATTCTCCTCTTTGTTTTTATATAAAGTCACAAAAGACAGCAAAGCTAAAATGAGACTTACACTTCCAATACCTGCCGCTTCCAAGACAGAACACACAAACCAATGTTAGCCACACAGTCGGATTGCATCATAGATTTGAACGCTTCGCTGCTAACAGTTTGAATGGATGTTTGTGAAACTTTTTCACACTTTAGCTGTAAGCAATTTATGTTGATCTGACAATTAAATTCTAAAAACAAATTACTTTATGTAGTCAGCATAAGCAACAAACTGCATTGTAATAAATTATTAAATCATATTTGTGTGGCAACAATCATAATTCCTTTAAAATGTAAACCATGAAGCACGGACATTAGGTGCAGGGTGGTCTTTTCAGATTAGTCCACTTTATTGATGCAGAATACTGTAGCTACAATTGCAAGCTCTGTTCAGTCTGTGGAATACTTAAGAACCTACTGCCCTGACAAAAATGTGCAGAATTACGCTACACTAATCACATATCCTGCCATTGAAGGATTGCTATTGCTGGTGAAGGGTTTCTTGACCTACTTAACAGTGGGGCACAAAAACAAGACACCAAGGCAGTAAATTAAAAAGGGAGATATGTTCTACACCACAGAACATTCTAAATGTCCTACATCAGAGAACAACATAAGTGTCCTGCCAGGTTGAAGCGAAGCAAACAAGTCTGCCTCTACACACTGCTGGAATCAGACTCAGCAGTACTTTTGGAGTAACATATCAAAAGGATGGGAATTCGAAGGAACATCAAAAAGAAGATTTGGTTCAGTGATCACAAGTGGCTACTGTAGAAAAAACAAATAAAGATACCGTGACTGTGTGACACGTATTGGGGATCTGCACTGAAGCTCTGTGTGAGGTCATCGCGACCTTGGCCCAGGAAGTGTCTGAACCGGAACAGAGGATTCTAAGCTTGGTAGAGCAGGAATAAACAGCTTAACATGTCAGTGCATAGATTATCATCAAACACTGGGAAAAATAAAGGTGTTGTGCCGAAATGAACACACAATTTTAATGCGTGATTATATCCGCCACCGAGTGGGAGTATAATGTAATAACGAACAGGCAGTATGCCATAATCTTAGAAAACATCAAATTTGGGTGACATTTCTAAATGGTATATACTGCATATGGCTAAAGGTGTTCTTAAAAAAAGACCAAGCCAGAATTAACAGGCTGCATATAATGAATGCCGTCATCTGATTATGTTTCCATAGACTGCTTTGCTTCTGCTGCTTTCTCATTATCTGTGACTGTAGTGCAGTGCAACTTTGCCTGTGACAAGACTAGCAGGACAACGTAAAATGTGCCTAAATGAGTGATACACATAGATCTATTGTTTTAAATGTTCATATTTATCTTAACCAAGTAAATTAACAAAGTATTACTGTTTCAGAAGGGCTGAAGCAGTAATAGTTCACATTCAAACTATCATTGCATTTTAATTAAGAACTGACTAGCCTGCATGCATTCTGCAGTTCGTTTGAATACTTTGGCTTCATAAGTGGTCACTTAAATCTGCTCCATAGTCTCTGTTTAACAAACTAGAATGAGGAATCACAGTCATTGAGCTCAGAGACTAATATCCAGCACCCCACAGAGACCTCCAACCAGCATGTTAACTGAGAACCAGGGGGCCGCACCAGGGGCACGTGTGAGCGACGGCTTTAGCAAATTTAGCATGTAAATATACAAGACACATACAAGCTGGGGCTTTTAAATTGGCCTCTGCTTAAAAAGGTACACCGTTGTATTTAGTAACTCATGGTAAATTAACCATTTCAGGCCACTGGAATTTTTAGAAAACCTACACATCCTTTGAGCCCACCATTTTATCTTAGCATCATGCAGTATTGCACTCACCACTTTGAATCTTAAAGCAACGTAGCCAGAAAAAGTATAAACTCAATGTTCCCTGCAGAAAATCTTAATACAAAAGATACCTTTAAGACAAAAATAAATAAATAAAAATAAAAGGTCCTGCGTTATCCAGTCTGAATGACCAGTAGAATTTATATAGCTATGTACACAGTTCAGTGCCAGGAGATCTCAGATTACTATCCCTAAGCAGGGGCAAGCAAATGCTAAGTGGTAAGCAAATGAGGCTCATTACCTACTATTATGTGGCTAGGTTAGCTTAAAAAAAAAAACTTATAAAAATTTAGAGAACAGTAGAACGTATGTATTGCCCACTAAATACCAATTCCCATCTGCCATGCCCTTTGTGTTATCTTGGCCTCCTTGAATGTTCTCTTTCATTGATTTTCCTTTTACTGTTCTGTAATACAGTATATATAGTGAAGGAGGTGGTGGGAGCCATCAGTTCGGAACTGGTTTCTCATTGCTGCCAGTAATGCCCAGGGTATGTTGAAGACATTAATGTCACGTTCTTAAACACTGCTATTCAGAATAGTGTAACCGTTGTGCATTTTCCATTACTAAACTGCAAAGCTACCAAACGCTGACCCAAGGTCTGAAGGTGAAATGTATAAGCATAAACTTAAGCTGGCCAGGCACTAGTAGATTTTTATTTTGTTCAGCCTGGATTAATAATGATCTTCATCTGCCTGGAGTTCAGCTCTAAATAGGTATAGACATATTTCCTTTCAAGAAACTTTTGACCAGGTATACCCTGGTCAAAATCAAAAGGGAGATGCTGCTTTTTTTACTGTCCGAAATCTCTTAAAGTTAATCTGATATTTACAGTGTTTGTCAGTTTCACCCAACGCATATACATTGTGAAAAGAAGCCAGTCCGTTCACATTGGCACATGTGAGAATCTTGTGCTCTCAAGGGTGCTCTTCATCTGAATGGAGTTCAGCTCTAAACAGGTATTAATATATTTCCTTTCAAGACGAATTATATAGTAAACTCTGGTCAAAATCAAAAGGGAGCTGCTGCTTTTTTTTTACTCTACTGAACTGATGGCATTTTCTGGCTTTAGAGCAAGTTCACTAATAGAACTTATTGTCTGGAGTTGTTCCTTAACAGTACAATCTGTAGTTCTTAATCTAATAATTGGAAATTTGTAAACAGGCAAGGATGGTAGGGTTAAAACCATATGGTGAATCATTTATTCCCATCTCAGAAACCGCTATTGAATGTAAAGCCTCCAGACCTCTTGCATAATATAGGGATTCAGCAATCTATTCATTTTCTCACTGCCCTTTGTACAAACATGACACTGTGAAGTGTTTGTCAAGTCTCCCAGTGTTAGTCATACACATTTGATAGGCTCACTGTACAAGCTGTACACCCAACCGCTAAAAACCTTATATGGATATGTGAAGCCCTTATCTTCTTAACTGCTGGCCATTCAAGGGCAAACTCTCCTCCAGAGACCACCAGAATTCTTATTTTTCAGTACCTTCTTTATCTGAATGATAGCTACATTTTGAAGAAGAAACCAGAAAATGATCTTCACTGTGCTGCAAGTGATATGATAAGCAGTATCTTTTTTGCATGTTACTATGGAAACTCTCAGAAGGTTAGGTTGTGGTAGAGTTATAGGAATGTTCTATCAAACATTTGACCCAATCACACCCAACACTTTCACTTACTTGGGCTGCCATGGCAACATGCATTTAGGATACACACAGAACAAAAGTGGGCTTTTATGATGGCTCTTCCAACATACTATAACACTTCCAATATTAGAAGAACCACAGCTAGGAGTTGGCTTTCCCTGCCCTCCTCAAGCACGTATGCCTTAACAATAACAACATAGGCTAATGAGTGCCATTGAACAATGATTAAGCAATAAAAAAAGCTGAAAACATTTATGGGGTCACACAATATAAAAGGAGAGACAAAAAACAAACCAAAGTTTTCCTTAAATAATTTAATTGAAAAAAGGTATTTCTTAAAAAAAAATTATAAAATGTAAAGTTATGATGAAATTTCCACTCTGAACACACCCCCTTATCACTGAAAGTGTGAGTAAACTCACAAAATAAAGATCATAACATGGTTGCAGGGGGGAAGAGGTAACAAGGGAAAACATGAGCAGGAAAATGGATAAAACAGAAGCAGTAGTTAAATAGAAGATGGGGAGGAGTGAGTGGGTTTTGATTATGGGAGATACCATCTGAAGTGAAAACAAGAAACTTGGTAGTGGGATTGTGAAACGGAATAAAAAAAAGCATAAAAGAAGAAGTTTTCACCTCATTATCTATAAGAAACACTTCTGGCCCTTTAAGAACACCTTGTTGCAAGCGAGTGCCTACTTCCAATTGGAATAGATTCAAACAAAAACGGGCCTATGTCCAACTCCCAGAGACCCACAAAGAAAGACCCTCCTACAGCTCGACTTCTGTAAAAGGAGAGCGGGCACTGAATACTCTGCATGCAGGTATAAACTAAAAAGAAAGGGACACTTGGGAATTATGAATGTCTTCTATTGATACATAGAGAATAAAACAAATAGCTAGCTCTGCAACCCTGCACCTTTATTATTGGCCTAGAGGTTTTTGTACTAGGTGGAAGACACTTAAAATATATTGCCTTTCTTGTACTCTCAATGGACCCTCTACTTAATCTTGCTTTGCTTATAAATCACATACACTCCATAATCTTCTCATTTACACTTCTAATTTTTACACACACATCATCATTCACACAGAAATCCATTCACACTGGTGCGCCCATGTTGGGAGTAGCAGAGGCGTATTATAAATCTTTCCTGCTCATAGCAGACGACCAAAATGAAGTGCAAGTAACCAGCAAGCAGAGGGTTGAGAGTTCTTTTGTGCAAAGGAACTGTGACTCCACTCAAAACCCCGCCACGATCCAGGATTACTTTTGTGCACCCTTGAGCTCCCGCAGAGCTCTATCTAGTCCATATTATTTCTTCAATATGAAGAATTTGGTCCCACGGTGTTGTGACTTCACACCTGGACTGGAAGAGTTTGGCTCATTTGCAGCCTCATGTCTTGGACACTATGGAGAAGTTTCTTTTGATGGCCAGCAAGCGTCACCCCGATTCGGAGCAAATCCCTAAAATGAAAATAAAAATTACTTTTCATGTACATATCCCCATTTAAAAAAAAAACAGGAGCATAAAATATATATTTTCCCTTTTCTGTTCCAAAATACTCAAGATACACATTCCCTTCTACTTACTCAGCCGTCATTTGAGCCACCAGGTGAAAAGAGGTGAATCCAGCACTCAGAAAGTTCTCTTGATACTGGCCCATCTTGATTGCCTCTAACCAGTCACCCACAGTAGGAAACGTTGTATAGTCTGGTACAGTGCGGTCCAAAAGCTGCTGAGACACACTGACAGGAGTAAAACAAAACAGAACAGTTAGATTACAAATTAAAAAAAGAATCCAACATATGGTGAGAGAAGACCCAGTGTGTTAAACATAATGAAGAAAGATGGAAGGCAAAAATCCATATCAATGGAAACGGAAATCTACACAAAAGTACAAGGCAGGAATCAAAGCGAAGACATGAATCAAAGCAAAAGCACATACAGAACATTAACCCATTCAAATTCATACACTTAATAAAAAAGACTGTAGGTCAGCTACCAGCATCATATTACTTACCCTGCTTGAGCTGTACTGGTCACTTTCAGACTAGCGGCATTGCGTATTAACTTGTCCAAAGAGCTAACAATCTGTGAGAACTTAGGCCTCAAGTTGCGATCGCGGAGCCAGCAGTCTAGCATGAGCTGGTGCAGGGCAGACGGGCAATCCATAGGAGGCGGCAAACGATAGTCCTGTTCCACTGCATTAATTACCTGCAAATCGAGAATGTGTTGAAATGAAATCATCAATCAACGTGCAGTCAACTTTCCAACTGATCCAAGGATTTTACCAAAGACAAAAAAGCACTTACATCTTGATTTGACATGTCCCAGTAAGGTCTTTCACCATATGACATCACTTCCCACATAACAATGCCATAACTCCAAACATCACTAGCAGATGTGAACTTTCTGTAGGAGATCGCTTCTGGAGCAGTCCAGCGAATTGGAATCTTCCCTCCCTGTTAAGAAAGAACAAGTTTTAAACTTCACAAGTAATGTCTTTAATGCCCCCCAAATTCCAAAAATGCTTCTATAAACTAAAAGTCTTTCTTTTAAACCCCAATTAACTAAATATATGCTTTATATATCAGGAATATAAATGTTCTTTCTTGCTCATCATTAAATGAGAACCTTTGAGGGGGAATTTATCAAAACTGGAGCAGCTGCCCATAGTAACTAATCGGCTTCAAGCTTTGAAAATGGATAGAAGCTGACTGTTTGCCACATACAGCTGCTCAAATTTTGATAAAATTCCCCTCTTTGTTGGATGAGTGAAGACACAAAGTAGACACAATTACTCCCGTGCCTGAAGCACAATATCTGGAATGCAAGATTCCTCGACACATAGTGACTACGTCCTGAACAATAGCAATAATAGTACCTGAGGAATGCAGACCTGTGGACTCATTTAGTGAAAGCTTAAAATAAGGGACAAGAAAAAAATGAGCTCATCTGTATTTTAAAACTGTTTGTTCACATGCTGAAAAATCAGGCACCCAGAAACAGCAAAGCATTGATTTACATGTCCTTATTTGGATACAGTCAAATATTATGCAGAATTATTTACGTCAGAATATTTCTTCTTTGATTTTTATAATTCATGTCCCCAAGTGTCACAAAACTAAGCTCTAAAAACTCCCACATTTTACCATTGTTTTGGAATCTTAAAATTGTGTTTCTCAGTGGCACAGAGATCTATTAAGTATTTTATTGAACAATGTGGAGATCCAAAAATTTTACTTTAGAATCTAATTTGGAGCCTTGAACCTAAAAGGTTTCACACTTCATGATTAGAAAAAAATGATTTACTGCATGTAAAGCATGAAATGTGGTCAGCTTTATGTGAATTAACTGTTATGCTTTAACATAACAATTCTACAGTTGATTTACATCACGACTTCTACAGTAAGAAAGAGTCAGACAAGTTTAAATTCATCACACTCTTCCACAACGTGCGTACTAATGTTTTAAAGGGAAGCTATAACAGTTCTGAGTGAGCTTTAATTTGTTTTTAAAGCAGAACTCTGGGGTTTTTTTTTTTCTTAGCCCTTGCTGTGCAGCTACTGCAAGGGTTAAGTGCTTGTTTTTGTCTAGATTCAAAACTAACAGTTATACTCGATTGATCCTTGGAACCAGCTTACTCTTAGACCAGTGCCTGGAGCCTCTCTGTCCCTCTGCTGTAGTGGTCTAAGGTCCAGCGAGTTATCACGTCCTATACAGTGTATAGGATGTGAGGACGCCGAGGGATATAGCATCACTGCAGCCGAAGAGGAGACAGGTGAATGGGACCAGTCTAAGAGCAAGCCAGCTCTGATGTTTGGGGGAGTATACCTTTCTTATTTTTGAACCTAGACAAAAATGAGCACTTAACCCTTGCAGTGCAGAGGTAGCTCCACTGCAAGGGTTAATAACAAATGTTCCACACAGTTCTGCTTTAGGTTTATACGTTTTTAAACTATTTTATGACTTCAAAGAATTTCTATCAAATATTAATTTTACAAGTAAACATTTAATAAAGGGAACATCCATGACACAGGATTCACAGACCCTAAATATGCAGGAGAAAAGGGGAGGAGTCAGATATTTATGTAAAATGTGAGCTATTGAGCTCTGCAAAACAAGCTTTTAGGAGCAAAGCAGTTAAGATTAGCACATGTAATATGTGTCTAGAGTTCCAACTCAAGATTGGAAATTTTAATGTGAAAAAGTCAAATGCAACATTTTATCTGATAAAAAAAATGATCCCAGATGAAAATATACACAAAAACAAGATACATTCCCTTTAACAAGGTCTTACCAAAGAACTGGTGTATGTGGGGTCAGATCGGCTGTTCTCTAAGAACCTGGACAGGCCAAAATCGGACACTTTACAGACGAGATTGCTGTTCACCAGAATATTACGGGCAGCAAGATCACGGTGGACGTAATTCATCTCCGATAGATACTTCATTCCTGATGCAATGCCACGCAGTATGCCCACAAGCTGGATAACTGTAAACTGCCCATCATTCATCTGATGAAAGAAAGATTTACAAGGCATAAAACACTCCTGAGTAAATCACCTTGCACTGAAGATTGACAAAGCACATAAACCCCAGTAAGATTTTTAGCATTGCTCATAAGTAAAGAAATACAGCACCATAATGTGGAGACAATAGTGGTTGCATGTGCAACAAATCTAAAATAAAGCTAGTCATACAAGGCTGGATTTCCCTTATTCAGCACCGTGGACTGAACAAGAGAAATCACTTGTTGAACAGCGTTGATGGAGGAATCTCCACTAGCCAGCTATTGTATTTAGCCAGCCGGCATCTTGGATTGAATTCAGTCACTGTACGGCCAAATACTTTCCACCCAACTCCTTCGATTTTTCAATCGACCTTTGTAGAGCCGGATGGTGCAGACAGGGCCACCCATAGCTCAAATTCCACCTCATTCAACCAGTCAAGTACCCAGCCATGAATGGCAGGCTTAAAGTTCATAAAAACAAAAAAGTTCTTGAAGTCTGCCGAAGGCCCCTTTAGTCAATATTTCAGAGTCTGAAATGGAAGAGGAGTTTTTTTGCATGCTGGCTGGTGTGTGCTGGGATACTTTTTGCTATTACTGGAATGGAAGAGAATCGCATCCATTGTTACCACCACATACATATTTTGGTATATTCGAAAGGACTATACCAGTATGAACAATGAATATTTTTATGGGCTATACATTGGGGCTATCATTTTAAAATTCCACATTTAAACAGTAGTAAGAAATATTGAGCGTCTAAGTAAAAATCTAACGGAAACAAGTCTGGAGGAAAACATGGAGACTACGATGGCTGAACTCTACTTTTGAAAATGTGAGTTGTCTGTCTGTCACACTGACCCATCTTGCTTCAGTACTTTTAATCAGTGACCTAGAACAGGTATGCAGACAAGAATTCTGTTCAGGTTTTCCTTTCTTTAACAATGCCGACGTGTATACTAGGTCAGTGACTAAGAAGGAAATCAAGCCAGTGTATTAGAAAAAGCAACCAGGTAAATAGAGTTTTCAGAAAACTAGCAAGTGTAGTCCCTGTACCATCTAAAGATAAGTTCACTTTAAAAGGGGTGGTCCACCCAAAATTGGTACTTTAGGTGGAGTTGAGGCTGAGACAGCGTCTGGGTTTGAATTTGCCTAGGTGAATTCCAGTCACAATTCCAGTTCCTCTCAATAAAAATTGATGATCCCACTCTTCCTGTGGCATTCTTCATGATAAACCCACCCCCCCAAAAAAACACCAAAAAAAAACAGTGACAGGATGACCCTCTAAGCAAATGCTTCACCCACCCAGTGTGAGCATAACTGGTAACACAACACCACCATAATAAATCATTAAAAAGAGAACTATGAGGCGAGTGATTTCCACTCATCCTCATAGTTAGAGCCGACCTCTGACAAAGAAGCTGTCACAGGTCGGCTCTATCAATCGGGAAGTGAGCAGAAACATGGACCGATCCGATCACTTCCCCATTGTCTCCCTGCAGTGAGCAGTGACAGTCAGCCCCCCCATTCCCTCTCCGATCCCCCAGCGCTCAGTGAAGGAAAGGACAGGGGGCGGGCACAGCTGGCTCTGCCTATAGGTAGGCAGAGCCAGCTGCCACTCACGCAGCTGGGTGGATCTCGCCAGTATTGTCAGGATCTGTCGCGGCTGCAGTGCTCTTAGTATATTGCTCGCAATATACTGAGCTTTGGGTCACGGGAGGAGGTTAGTATATGTCCTCCTGTGACCCTAAACAGAACTATGGGGAAAAAACACTTACTCATAGTTCTCTTTTAAGCTTTTTATAGTTTTTCAGCATCCAAAGACTGAACTACCAATTTTAAGCAGACTGGCCCTTCAAGGAATAAACCATTAGCTAAAAACAGTTTATATTATTGATTTTTAAGGACTCCAACTTATAGTGTGGATTGCATTAACTAAAGTGGTGACAATGTGCTCATACTTCAGAAAACAGTTTTTTGTTTCTCATGACTAAGCTGCACATACAACAACTATTTACTATTGTGGGTATTTTAGGTCTACATGTTAAACCCCCAATCACCTCACAAAAAAAGGTGAGTGGAGTTTAAAGTGTATAGTTAAAAAATGTAGATCATTGTTTACCTAGAAGATTCCAGGATGACTGGGCAGACTTGGACCTGTTCACTGTGTGCATTGTTAAAATAATATGTTCTAGCTTTCTTAATAGAAGATGGTGGTAATAGCAAAACAAACATTCTTTGTTCAAACTTACTCCTTAAAAGCCCAGATCTTTCCACTATCCTAAAGATGCTTGCACAAACTACACATCAATCCAAACCCCTCAACTTATTGACTCCCTCCTACCGATCTGTATTTTAGAAAAATCACCTTGTTCATCAACTCACCCTTAGGAAGGAATCAAGAGCTCCGTTCTCCATAAACTCTGTTAGGATCATCACCGGCCGACTCCTGGTCACAACTCCCTCTAGCCGTATGATGTTTGGATGATCGAACTGTCCCATAATGCTCGCTTCCCCCAGAAAGTCACGTCTTTGCTGTTCGGTATAGCCTGCTTTCAGAGTCTTGATTGCCACCAGCTGCTCCCTGCGTCCTGCCTGTTTAAGTCGCCCGCGGCAAACCTCCCCAAACTCACCTAGAGGAGAGGAGATAAGAAATCAATCTGCCCATTCTTTTCTGCATGGTTAACAGATCACGTTCCACTTAATATATTCACGATAACCTTATGTCTGCACTATGCACTTCTCAATCCCCTACTGTATCATTAAGTGAAAGACGAGAAGCATCTGACTGTAATGGAAAGACAGTGAAAGTGTTTAGAAGACAAACCTGCACCAATCACTTCTTCAATCTTCACACAGGAAATGTCAATTTCTTTAGCAAAATCTCGCACAGCTTCATTAGGATCCTCATAAGTGAATGGATCAATGTACAGCTTCATGCCAGGAACCACTATGAGAACAAGAACCATCAAATACTTTACTAAACAGTGTCAATGAAACCTAAAAATTCATAACAGCCATATCAGGACATCATTACAAAGCAGTTACTGAGCAATCCTTTAATAGACCAATAAACAATAAAAGTAAAAAATGATAAAGCCATCTATGAATGGGATGTACTCATCACCTAAAACCATCAGAAGATGTTGCTGTTACAAAGCTGAAGACAAGGCAAACAGCAATGTGAGGTTACCCATATTAGCCAAATAACCTCTCACTTTCCTGATCGCTTAAAACAGATGATGGCTAAAATATGACGCTCTTTGAACTACTAAGTCCCAAAGGGTGTGGTTTTCATTTCTATTAAGGTTGTTTTCATTCCATAAGAGCCTGTTGGGGTATTGTTTTTTTTTGTGGTTACCAATACCCACAGACCTCCTAATGTCCTATTAATAAAGAGAAACCGAATCAAGGCAGACTAAAATTGCCTGAAGCAAAGAACATTTTTGCATCAAATTAAAAAAACTGTTAATGCAAGGTCAACAAATACAAACACCAAACTGGATTGGAAGTTACAAATATGAAAATGTGGTAAGCAACATTGCCTATCAATATGAAAGTACATATGGAAGTATAGGGTATGTAATATCGTTATTTATTGGAAGAAGAAATAATGTTAAGTAACAACGTACTAAATTAAAAAAAGTAGAAATACTAATTTCTCATATAACAAACATTTTAAATTAACTGTTTTTAATTTCAGGAAAAAACTTGGATAAAGTTGTAATTTACTAGAATTATGGGGAGAGTGAAATAAACTCACCCCCATACTTGGAGCCGATGGGTGACACTGCAGCTATCACGCATCGGCTCTATGGATTGAGAACGGAGCGACCACAAACCACTGACCACTCAGTTCACGATCTTCTTCATGCAGAGAGTAGTGACTGTCAGTCACTGCACCCCACAGGGATTCCCTCCTCCACGCTCTGTTCCTCTAGCGCTGACTGGAGTGATGGATGGGGGAGGGGGCAAAAACTGTACATCAGGCAGCGGGGTGGATCCTGACAATCTTTCCCCTGCTGCAGCACAGTTCTGTGCTGTGCTGTAAACATAGTGGGAAATAGCCTGCTGTACGCTGAGTTTTGGGTCACAGGAGGACATTAGTAAATGTCCTCCTGTGACCTTTAAGAGAACTACAACCATAGTTCTCTTTTAAAATTAGGGCAGGAGCAGGGGCCCATGCCGACAGGAACTGATACTTCCAAGTGATCAGCTTGAAGTGATCAGCTTGAATGGGTCACAAATTGGGGAAACATGCAGGAGGTCTCATAAACAGGGTCTCCAGGTATCTTCCCTTAAGCTTGGCCATACATTTACAGGTTTTTCTCGTTCAACTCCACAGGCTGAATGAGGAAGAAAGAAAAAAAAAAAAAAAGCATGATTCCAACATCCATGCGAAACAGCTTAGGTGGTGGAATCCCCTGCAGGGCTATAGTACACCAGCTGCTATCAGAATACCGGAACAGCTAATTGGCTGCAGTCACTGTTCAACCTAAATTTTTTGGACTGGCTCCTGCGACAAAAGTTGACTGAAAAACTGACTTTTGTCAAACGAATGGGTGCTGACAAGACCACGCACTGCTCGAACTCCGTCAGAGTTTAACCCTTATAAATCATAAAGGAATACATTGTCAAACCCATGCAATCTACAGCAAGTAACAGTATTTCATATATTACGATTTGTATAAATGTGTCAGGGCTGGACAAATCCCAGGAGCCAAGTGGCCAATATAAAATTTACCTAACTTTTAAGGTTTTCTTAGCTTTTGTCAATGGTGCCGACTCCTAAAAAATTCAGCTGGTTCCTGGATTGGACAGACTGTTTTCTGAATTCCATAATCATTTGTCCACCCCTGATGTATGAACATTGATGCAATATACATAGGTCCATGAGTCCAATTATACCACTGCTCAAATGTGATAGAAATATTCCAGAGTCAAAATAAGAGTTGAGTAAATCAATAAGGAATCGTCTAATGTGGCTGATAAATAGTGAAACATAAGCTGTTAAAAGCCCCACAAATGGCAACTGTTTGCCAGACATTTACTAAAAAGATCCTAGACAAAGCATGAACAAAACTCAGCACTATACATGCACCCTTACCAGGCACTTCAATAAAACGTCTTTTATGACCAGGAGATGAGGCACATGATTTGCACCCATTAATCAAGACAAGGAGAGTTGGCATAATTTACATCCCCTCATAAAGAGGAGGCCATGCACAACACAAAAGGTGTGTCACTAATAGCAAGGGAAGCCATCCAACATTCTAATAGGAAGGGGGAGTAATGGTATTTATGGACTGCGCTTTGAAAGAAATCCTGCCATTTCAAATAGCCAAATTACCGCAGAAGGCTATTGTCATTCTAAACCACCAATCAGTGTAATGAGGACAGGGCTGTCATTTGTAACTAATAAACACAAAACCCAACAACCATGTGAAGGACCACCAACAAGTCATATACAACAACTGAAAACTACATGCCCAGTCCAAAAAAAGTTCCAGAACCTTGGGCAAACCTGCTTTTCACCTCGAACTTATCAGTGTGAATCAGATGAACACTGCCAGGTGCATCAAAACAAGTGCAAAGGCATAAAGCATCACTAAAGTCATAAAGCCAAATATTCATATTTGCCTCAGCATGCCATTTTAACATCTCACACCCGGTATCTGTCAATTTCTACGTCTATTTAGCCCCCATAATTATATTTGAATAGATGCAGAGAAACACATTCACACACTGTACCATCTCCCATATGCTTTGTCTACATTTCATTCTGCCTTCCTAATCTTTCCCATTCTAGTCACACTTGCAAAAGCTGTGCTCAGAAACTAGAACACTGTTTTTTCACTAGTCCCTCACAGCTTCATATCTCCACCAAGGATATGCAGCGTTTTTAAAAGTAAGAAAATATACTGGAACATTAATATGCCTTTTTTTCACATCCTTGTACTAAATACCTAATCTAAAGCTGGTTAGCTCTGGTTTGTTTGTTCTCTTTACAAAGCAGCCACAGCCAGAGTAGAAAAGCCAGTACCCTGCCAAACCCCCTACTGAGCCATAGACAGTAGCAGGAAAGTGAAAATATAGGCATTACGATGTCTTTTCATCAAACATGTATGGCTGTATGATACCATGCCTAACTAAGGAGGGCAGAGTATTATCAAAAGGTTGCATTACACAATAAATGCAGGTAAGCAAAGAAAAAAAAGAAGAGGTATTGCAAATATTTTCCCCCTCTGGAGAGCACCTTATTTTTAAAAGGTGCATGCTTTGGACCATCATCCTATTCCGTGTTTTACTACTTAGTCACCAACCAGAGCAAGCACGCGGCCGGCACAGCCCAGAGCAAGCACGCGGCCGGCACAGCCCAGAGCAAGCACGCGGCCGGCACAGCCCAGAGCAAGCACGCGGCCCGCACAGCCCAGAGCATGCACACGGCCAGCACAGCCCAGAGCAAGCACACGGCCAGCACAGCCCAGAGCAAGCATTTGACCAGCACAGCATTGGTACACCTCATCTAATTCCCTGCTTCAAGTCAGCAATACACCAGGTAGTGAAGGAAGCATAAAGTATGCCAACTCTAAAGTCTGCACCTTTAGTCACCAATGAATCTCATATTTCTACCTCTACAGGATCCCCTTGAAATGACAGGGTACTCTGGTGTTTGGGGATATGCCATTTTTTTATCTTTTTGTTATTTTATTGACATAAATACAGTAATTAATTGGTGATAAAGTCCAAATATGGAAAAGCTAAAACGGAAAGGCAGTCCCAGAGCAGACACTCATTTCTTAGCACTGAGAATTACAAATAAAGAAATGATGTTTACAAGTGCCAATTAGTAATGAACACCACGGGACATTAATTACAAATTGCTAAGCAAATGCAAAGTGAAAAGATGCATAATGTGCAGACACCCAGAACAAGCAGAGCAAGGCAGTAACTACCAGAAAAAAGGTCACTGTATTTCATAACCATAAGAGCATCAAACAGCAAACTAAACAGGGAGAACATATACTACTATAGAATTATGAAAGGAATCCAGGAGAACATCTAATACAGGAATAAGCCACCAACAGAGAGAGAAAAGGAGGCACAATAAACACAAAATTCTGCACAGATAAAAAGAACCGGAGCGGGTGGCCCATCCTCAGAAGTAGAACACAGTGTACCTGGACAATTTATTATTCTTTGAATAAACCACACTCACTATATTGTTGCAGTTTCTCTGTATATTCAGATTCTGAGTCATTCCTATGCTTCCTGCTGTAGAAAAAAGAAAAAAAAAAATCAATATTCAAACTTGTCCAAACTCAACATGCAATACACATTACAATTATCAGATGTTCCACATGGAGCTTCTTTAACTTTTACAAACAATTCCATCCATCCCCACCAATTCCTCTTCCCCAGCACGCCACTCACCTGAAACACACAATTACAATAACGACAACTGCAATTATAAAAATCAGCCCAGCGGTGACAGAGCCAACAACCATCGGGACCTGCTCCTGAAGACTGCTCCGATCCCCTGTGCGGGAAATAGGGAAGGAAAAAGGAGGAAGGGAGTGAGGGATCAGTGGGCACAGGAAAAACAAGGACATGAGGAATCTCAGGGATACAGGATGTGGATACTGCAGGCAAAGGGAACACAGGCAGTGTGGACTGCTTGGCAAGGGACTGATAAGAGAGAGGAGACAGCAATTAACAGATAGCTGGGAAAGGTGAGAGATTGGAGCCAATATATTAGAACTGGAGCCTAGGAAAAACCACAGGACTGAAACAAATGCCTAATATATTCCAAATGCTAAATAGATTCCAGCTATTTTTTTTTATTGGGTCCTTCACAAAAAAAAAAACATTTTTGTTTCATGGTCTGCCAAAGCAACAACCATTACTTTCCTTTTCTCCAAGTTATAATTGTGCCCCAATGTATGGTGAGAATGCCTGAAAGAAACAGATCTCCTGTGTGAGGAGTAGGAACATGAAAGAGAAAAATCAGAAGGCAAGTGCAAGTTTCAACTGAGCAGGTGACCTTTAGCCCTCGTTCACACCTGAACGTTTTGTAGCGCGTTCTACGCTCGACGAACGCTCTACAAAGCGCTCAAAAATATAAATCCCATTGTATTCAATGGTCTCGTTCCCACCTTGGCGTATTTCCGCCCGTCCCTAACGCGCTACAAAACGGCCCACGCCTGAAAAGGTACAGGTACTACTTTGGGCCGTTTTGTTGCGCGTTTCCATTGGGATACATCCAAGTAACCTTCAGAAACGCGCAGCAGATGCGCATATGCAATACGCCTAGGTGTGAACGAGACCTACGAGATAACTATGTATAAAGAACAAAGTAGTGTAAGAAAAAAGTGTACAAGCATGTAGCAACAAATTAATACATGGACTTAGCACTGATAGGTCAATTTACCTAGCAGGGAAAACACATACTTGAGGGTAGGAATAGCAAACAATGAGGGTGATTTATAAAAAACTAAAGCAAAAGAAAATAAAAAAGGGCCTATATTAACTAACCAGGTTTTACATTCCATGCTTATGCCTGCACTAGAAGATCAAACATGGAATCTAGCTACACGGGGCATCATCTCCACCCCTGTAGCTTTCAGTTTTCATAAATCAACCACAGTGGATTAGGTTAAGAAAAACGATAAAAAAGGTACAAAGTAGTAAGGTACCAGTAGAAATGGTATTAAAAAGAAGTGACATCTTCTGTGTACAAAGAGCATTTTTAGTAAGGTTAACTAGGATTCTGAAAACGTTAGCTAGAAACAGAGAATTGGTTCATGCAGGAAGATCACGCACCATCTTCTGCCGAGGTGTCGAACTCCCGCGGCTCGCTGTAGCCTCCATATCCTGCCACTGTACGAGCTCGAACTTGAACCACATATACGGTGTCTGGAAACAAGCCCTCCATACGAACACTTGTGCGCTGGCTGGTCACCGTGTTTCCTGCACCACTAAGGCCCTGCACAGACAAAAAAATCAGATGAGCATAAGAGAAGCATTGTAACAGAAGAGACAGGCATAATATATAATATTGTTCTATCTTTATAACTGTAGTATAAAACAAATATAAAGAGGTGTTACAGCAGAGCTCATTTGTAAAGAGTGACATAATTAAATGAAAATTTTTTATTGCACAATAACCACACTAAACAATGGTATTATTGTTCAAAATACAAAACCGGTGTGTTGTATAGCTAAACGTTATAAATAGATATGAAATTAGTGAGAGTGTTAAAGACTGTAAAGCTCTTTAATAAACGTCAATGCTTACACACTCATTGGGATACTCACCTTTGCGTAATATTTTATCTCATAATCCAAAATGATTCCATTAGGGCTCTCAGGTGGAGCCCATGAGAGTGTGAGCGAGCCTGCTGAGCGGTCATCAGACTGTACAATAGGGACAGGTGAAGGGGCTGAGGAGGAAGAATAGAGAAAATTCAATAGCCTGTAGATGTTGTCCCCCATCACCCTGCCCACAGGAAATATTTATATCAACCACACCTTATTTTCACCTTTGCTTATTTTACTATTCAAACTCACCGGCTTGGTTAGTTGTGATATTTACAGTGTAGTAACTTGGTGACGGGGTAATCTTGCTGGACACCCCATTTACAGCCTGGATTTCAAAGCTGTACTTGGTATGTGCCTGAAGATGGCTGACTGAGACGTGTCTCTGAATGATCCCAAGCTGACGAGGCCAAAACTGCACATTATCATCACAGCGGCTGCACATCCGTTCTGAGCACTTTTTACAGATGACATTATATGAAATATCTTCACGACCACCTAAAACAGCAGGTTCTCCCCATTCAATGACAACAGATGTCTCATTCACGTTGGAAATCACATGTCGTGGGGCTGAAGGAACAGCTGGAAGAAAGAAGGCAGTGTCAGAATCACTGTGGTTACAGGGGTAGTTTTGCTGCGTTCAATTACATTTGCTACTTTGTATTTCCTAACATTTGCTGTACATTTAACTCCTATGCCCTTAGCCCTCAAGCTCATCTACCATTGTTCTATAACAACTGAACACAAACTATCTATATTAAACACATGTAGCAACACGAAACATTAACCAAGTGAATGTCAGATACTAAACTAGAAATATACCACTAATATGCCAAACATTAAGGTTAGCAGGAATTGTTTTATAGCAGAAATAAAAACAATTACACAGAATTGAGTTCATCAGTCCAATTTAAGAGCCAGGAGTTATTTTTAGTCAACAGCAGCAGAGGCTCCAAACATTAGGCTCCTGCTGTAACTTATTAGGTACATTGGCTATCCAACCTTGCCCTGCCCTAAAAGTGAAAATTATTAAAAGGAGCACTATGGGGTCAGTGTTTTTCCCCATAGTTCTCCTTAGGGTAACGGGAGGACACAAACTAGCGTCCTCCCGTTACCCTATGCTCAGTATACCGCTAGCTACAGCTCGCGGTATACTGAGACGCCGCAGCGGATCCCGACGTAGATGACGGGATCCGCCCAGCTGTGTGAGTGACAGTGCCTATCTAGAGGCAGAGCCAGCTGTACCCGCCCCCTCCTCCGTCCGTTCCGCCAGTCAGCGCTGGCAGATCGGAGCGGGGAGAGGGGAATCCAGCCCCTCCCCCTGTCACGGCAGAGAGCCGTGACAGGATCGAGAGGTGAGCGAACCTGGTATGTGTTCGCTCACCTCCCGATCTACTGAGCCGACCTGTGAGTCTCATTGTCACAGGTCGGCTAGAACTATGAGGTGAGTGGAAATCACTCACCTCATAGTTCTCCTTTAAAATATACTAAAAAATAACATTCATATGTAAACCAAAGAGTTCACACGAAGTACTTGCATTTTCATGCCACATGCCAAAAATTACAATATTTTGAATGGTAACATCAAACTGGTAATTTCATTAAGACCTAGAAAGCCTTGTTATTTTTAGGTTTGATTTCTAATCAATCACTCTGTAGAATTTAACATTTAAGGTTGGGGCACATATGTAGGTCTGGGTCAGGCCAAATAACCAGGATCACTGCGTATAATAAGCTTAAATAGAATCCTTCTGCCCATTGAGGGGTGTAAAAGAACTGTGCCTGGATACAAAAGAAGTCTCTGCTTGAGAAGTCAATATTACTACGTCTAAAATCACAGCTTTTCTTCTTCCTTTGAGTCAGGGAAAAATGATTGTCCTTCAAAATAATAGAGCAAGTAAAAATCAATATACATGCCGCACATAAGCGTCAGACTCCTTTTAAAGGGATAGCTCATGACATCTTCTCTCACTTTCTAACTAGCCTTTACATAAAGGAAACATTACAAGCAAGAGAGAAAAGGAGATGTTTGATCTGAGGTTTAGGGGATCATATTTAACTTGGATGCTTTAGGAACACCTATCAAGAAAGGCATATGGGAGCTACCACCACCAGCCTGCTTCTGAAAATGCTAGCTGCCTGGTTTCAATACTTTTGAGTCATAGACCCAGACCAATTTTACACCAAATTAATGTATTGAGAATTCAGAAATTTCTTATCTCGCCATTTGTTCCAGGCCTGTGACTCAAGGTACTGAAGGCAAACCATCAGTGTGACATCCAGCCAATTAACATTCTTAGAAATAAAAGGTCTGCCACAGCCGACTGCATATTTCGCTCATGACAGGTTTCCTTTAAAGAGTATTATGAGCTTATAGTGGCATCTGTCAATGTGGCTTGCAAAACAGATGGTTTACGCGAGAACACACATAAGGAAGTATTTAAGAACTAAAATCAATGAACTCTTGCTTTTTCAAGAAAAAGGTCTTATAACAAGTTGCAGTCTTTTTAATGCTTTAAAGTAATGTTTCAAATTATGTAAATCCTCGAAAACCTGGTCTCTGTGTATACTTTGCAATATATACATTTATTTCTATTTATTAAAAATAGTATCATGTAATTTGGCAATGCCGACATGTGCCAAACGGAATGATGTGAACTGAGATTTTTATGGATGGATCCATTTTACCAGCAGTTTGCTAGTACCCCTGTGGAAGGTCAGTCAAGGTGTCTACAGTAGTTGTCTGTGCGGGGTAATTTTAGCACATCCCAAAAGAAAAAGAAAATCCTTTGGTGTTTAGATTGTGAAGTATTTCTGATTCATGCTAGATATATTAGCGATGCTGTACAAGAGTCAAGTCTGTCTACTGGACAGACTTGACTCTTGTACAGTATTAAAAAGTACTAGTGACACTACTTGCACCTTAATCTTAGGGAAAGCTGGAAAAAAAAAGGAGTTCTGCATTTAGTACTTTTTAGTGAACATTATCGTTTTTATCCAAATTGTACATTTTATATTCGTTTGCGATCCAGTCACATCATGACTTTATGTCCTTACATGTGCACGGTGTTTCAGGTGGCTCTCCATCAGCTCTATAGAATCCAGCAACACAGGCGCAGAGAGTTGTTGCAGAAGAACTGGCTCGGCTGTTAGCGGGACAAGGAAGACAGGGCCCATCTCCTTGCTTAGACTTGTATGTACCTCGGCTGCAAGCTGGTAAACACAATTGAAAAGTCATTAAATAGCAAGATGTAGCAAAAAATCTTAATGAACAGAGTCAAATGATTCCACAAATCAGATTACATTTCTTTGCATGCAGTGGGGACAATTACCATCCCACTCATAGAAGCCTTAATATTAAAAATAAGCATGGGAAATAAATTACCTTGGCACTGTGTGTTCTTATCAGCTGCCTCATGCCCAGGTGAACATGTGCAGACACCTACAGGTACCATCCATTCCCCATCTCCATTGCAATACAGCTTCAGCGGGACAGAAACCTCCAGGGCATTAGGTACACAAGATCCAGGGGCAATCACCAGTGAGGTGGGCTCAGCGCCCGTCAGTGTTTCGGGGAATTTTGCAAATCCAGCAACCGTGCGTGGACACATCTTGTAAAAAACACGTACTGAGATTAAGGAAACACAAGCCCCCAAATCCTGAAATGCCAAGTAAAAGCCAGCACGGGACACAGGGCCAAAGCTTCGAATTTTGGTGTTCACACGAGCTGAGTCACGACTTGAGAAACTTTCATCTGGTGCAATGGTATCCACTTTAATATACGGATTCTCCATCCAAAAGGGACTGTCGGCTGACGCGGAGTCCGTGTCAGATTCATAGTAAAATAAATTAAAAGTCTCTTTGCAGGATCCTGGAATGTTTGGAAGGCTGTTACAGTCTCGTACGGTGAACTTCAACTCCACATAGACTCGCTGTACTTCCTTCCTAGGGATAAACTTTGTCCGCAGCCAGTTATTTTGATTAGACGTCTGCACGTTGCACACCTGATAAGTCCGTATCGGGTTTGATGCATCGTCATATCCACTCACTTCTTCCCACTAAATTAAGAGGAAGAAACCTTTTATTATTTTTGTTTTCAGGAACACTGCAGAGCCACTTAGATTTGGTATGTGCAAAAGTGTCGTTAACATGTAATTTGTCTGCCATTGTGTAAACCTCTCTAGTGGCACCAAAATATTTTGTTTGTAGAAAGAATAATGTGCATAATTCAGACCACCACCAAAAGATTGGTCCAGGCACCTTCCTGGTTCAGTATGCATTTTGGGATTGCATGAGCCTTAAAGCTCTTGGAATGAGAGACTTGACAACAGGCTGCATTTGCTAGTTATCAGAAAACTGTATTAACACTGGGAGAAAATATGGTTTGTATTGAAAGATATTACTTACGCCAGTTTCTGGATGTACAACCCACGCCAGTTCAGATGTTGCCCATCGAGTGTCTTGCAGAGTCTCTACAGAAATCAAAAACATATATTGTAAGACATAACAGAAATATTCCAACATAACAAAAACTCTTAACACCATCTTATAAAGTCTACAGAGTGCTCCTTAGTTCTGGTTAATTTCAAGGTTAGCCTCAACCTCAATTGTTACTTTGAGAAAGGGTTTGTATAGAAGGGAATACAATGCAGTATGCTTTCAGGTGTTTTGCTCAGATTCTTTGACTCGCGTTTGACATTCTTTGGTTTGCCTTTCAGTTGCTCAAAGAGTTGTTGTAAGTTGCTTCCAAGTTGCTTTTGCATTCACTTTTACTGATATGGGGAAGAAAAGCAGCTCAGAGTCCTCAGTCCTATATAAACTCTGTAGAGAGTGACTAGGAAATTACAAAGGGCTGTCTTTTCTGCTCCTGGAAGCTGAATGGAGATGCATGGGAGGGAAGGAAAGGTATATTTATGCATCTGTAGAAGGGGCATTATGATTAACCTGTTACTTTCCCTTGATTCACTTTAAAAGCACCCTTCAGCTCTAGCCAGTTATAGCTTATTTAAAGCTAAAGGAAGCACGCCCATCAAGATCAGTATTCAACATTCCCAGGCTGGAGATGAAGGGTGCTTTTAAGCTTCAAGAAAGCTGCTAAGCTGGGATTAAACAATGTCCATATGTTTAAGGCCTTTAATTTTTCTAGGAATTCCTTACTGTGCAGATGTCCTACCAATCCACATAACCACAGCTTTCAGTCACAAACTGATACTGTAGCAAAGAAAAGTTTCAAAAATATATACATTTTAGATTTGGTAAATGTATATTGTAATGGCATACACCCCGCTCTTTGCAGCTACAGGTGCAATTTCTTTATTGCCATAAAAGCTCTCAATTACGGTCCATTGACACCACGTGCCGTGACCTGCGTTTTTCTGCACCGGAACAACACAGATCACATTGAAAAAAATGATTTCCCATGTACCCTGTTCACACCACAATGCTGCCTTGAGGTGGGCTACAGTGAGTTGCAAAAAATGCAGACATGAATAAAATATCACAGATATTTCAATGCAGTTATAAAAAAAGGTAAAACAAAAATCACAATGCAAAGCATGGGAGTGGTCCCCAACAGCCAACGGACAGCAGCCCAAACGTTAAAATGCCTAGTTTTAGTGCTTAGGCTAGTTTGAATAAGCCCTAAAAGATATACATTCCAGTCAATAAACAAATAGCTTGTTGAAGATGTCTCCACACACGCTATTGCTATATGCGATACAGGGAGTGCACTGGATGTAGCTTTTAAAGTCCGACTTCAGCCAAAACTACTTTCTAGTTTTTGACAGATCAGGGAATGGTCAAAAACCTGTCGCTTAGAAAGAAGAAATCTGCCCAATGGGGACACAGATGGCAAAAAAACCCAGATGAAAGTGCATCACTTCCCCACTCTGACCAAGAATAGTTTTTTGCGGTCTCTGTTCCTGATGGCGAGAACTACCCCAGCTTTTAAAACGTCTTCACCCATCACAAAGCATGAAATAACACAAATCATTCAGGAGTACAAAACATTTATGCTTTTCATGGGTTACCAAAACTCAGTCCCTGACCACACCCAGGCTGCCTTTACTTGCCAACAGCTACATATTGAAAATACAAGAACTGGGAATTCATTTGTAAAAAAAAAAAATCTTTCTCGCAGGCACAAGGCAAACAATCCTGGGAGGGAAAAGCAATGTTTTCCTATGGCCTTGTGCAAAGTCACAGCCATCTGAAAAGGGCATATGCACATAGCAATTCACCCTACACCCAGTGTTTAGGGGTACTCAGTGGACAGCAGAATCACATGGAAAGCTCCCCCTTTAAGATTCCACATATGAGAGCCCAAAGGGTCCAACGGATAAGCTCTTGGTAGTTTCTGGTGGCTGAATACCAGAGCTCCGTTTGAGCTTGTTTAATTCCAACAGAGAAATGTCTCTGCCAGGGTTATGGTGACAGCAACATTAGCGATAAACTGTTTAAAATTACCTCCATTACAAAAACTAGAGGCCACCACCTAAAATTGGTGGAAAAAAAATTCCAGCACAAGGGACGAAGGGGGTTCTTCACAGTAAGATCAGTTAGGGTCTGGAACTCACTGCCACAGACACTGATCTCAGCTAAGAGTGTGGAATTGTTCAAGAAACTTTTGGACGATTTCTTAAGGGACCGTAATATACAGGGGTACGGGTAATATACAGGGGTACAAGTAATATACAGGGGTACAAGTAATATACAGGGGTACAAGTAATATACAGGGGTACAAGTAATATACAGGGGTACAGGTAATATACAGGGGTACAGGTACTCCTAGAATGAGATCCTAATAGGTTGGACTTGATGGACTAATGTCTTTATTCAACCTCAAATACTATGTAACTATGTTATCACTTCTTTCCCTGCAGCAGATAGTCTTGATTAAAAGGAGTCTCATTCTCTGTGTGGCATTCTCATAACTTAGAATTAAATAAAATATCAATTTAAAAAAAAATGGCAGGTGGATAAATATGGGGCCATGCCTGCAACAAAAACAGGTTTGATGTAACCCACTGTGGCTGACTTGAAGTAGTAAAGAATGTTCCCTGAATCTGGTCATACTTATTTAGACTTGCAATGCGAAAAACCTCAGAAGAACATTCCATGCTGCCATTGGAGACTTGACATAGATAATTTGAAATTTTGTTTTACTTTTAGGCCCCTTTCACATGGGCGGTCTGAACAGGTCCACTTGTCAGTTTTTCAGGTGGATCCGATGGGATGGCCAATGTTAGCCCATGGGCAGGGTGGTGTAAACTGATGTACGTCTGTTTACATCCGTGTAGCTTTGTTTTTCCGGACCTGGCCGGAGTCAAACTGAACAAAATAACATTTCACCAGACCCGATTGTGTCGGACCGGGGGTAATCTTATGCAAACGGACACATGTCTGTTTACATCCAATTCCCCACAGACCAACATGGGGTCTGGCAGCTTTAGGTCTTTTCTCTAACGGAACACGGAGGGGGGAAAAAAAAATTGGACGGACACAGATGTCACAACAGTGACATATGATCCGTACTGCTCCGATCAGGAGGGGATCAACGCACTGATCCCATCCTGATCAGCCCTTATGAAAGGGGCCTAATATTCAATTCCGGAAACAAATAGAGTTTACTGAACATAAACCACATTCACTGAAAGAATGTATTCATATGACTGCATTAGCTATTAGAAAATTGAACGAATGGTCTAAAAACAATTTTTTTCAGATGCAATCCCACTAGTGTATAGTAACTTTAGCTTAGTAAAAAAAAAACATTTAAGCTGGGTACACGATTACTTTTTTTCGTTCAGCCATGTAGGCTAAATTACAATTTTTTATAAATATGACCGATTCCTTTATTCATGCTAACAGCTGATGAACAAATTTCCCTCTGTGTACATTGTATGCCACTGTCAGAATACCAACCACTGCTTGCTGCTGAATGGCTGGCGGCAAGCACTGTGCAGCCGACTATATTCCAGCATGTGATCGACAAAAAAGTCAATCTAATGCCACGGTGATAGGGCCACCCATGGGTCGATTCCTGATGAATCGGCCGAAATTTGCTCAGTGTGTACCCAGCTTTCGTTTGCTAAGTGAATATTTAGTTTTGCAAAGTGAATTGTCTTTACTTCTATACTAAAATCAACCCCACTGTCTCCTACCAGACACTAATTTATTAATTTATTACCTCGAGTGCTCTGACCTGTTTGTGAGTCACGTCAATCTCCTCATTATACACAGAGACAAACATGACTCAAATAGAATGCAGTCAGGCCTCGCCGGAGAGGCCTACTGCACAGACAGCTTGGGAAAGTCAGCAATCTGGGTGCCGGAATATTCTTTAAAAAAAAAATAAAAAAATGCAGCACTGAGGATCATCACATTACAGTGACACTACAGAAAATCCATCCAAAAAATAAATGTCTCATCACTTTTCCCAAAAAGCCTTCCTCCATATATTCTGAGGAGCCAGAGCCACTATAACATTATGAATTTATAGCTTTCAGGTCCATATTTTCCTCAGAGTGCACGCTAGAGCATTATATGCCAAAAGGGACAAATAAAACCACATCTCTGGCTGAAGTTCCTCCTAGGCAGATTCCAGAAAAATAAAGTGTGGAGGTTTTTCCCATAGCAACCTCACTGTTTTGATCAAATGGAAAAAAAGAGACAGTTCAAGTCTGCTAAAAGTCAGCAAGTCCCCTTCAGCTTTATAATAGTCCCACTAACTGGACTATTGCTTGATCTATATCAGAGATAGGGAACCTCGGCACTCCAGCTGTTGTGGGACTACAAGTCCCATGATTCATTGCAAGACGCTGCATTTCATGACTCCCAAATGCAGAGGCACGATGGAACGTGTAGTTCCCTCACAGCTAAAGTAGGGAGGTTGCCTACCCCTGATCTAGATGAATAAGCCACACAGTTGAGTTTGAAGTATTTATAAGAATTTCTAAAGAACTTAAATATTTGGAGGATTTGTTTTCAGTCAATGCAATGCAGGTAAACACTAAATGAAAACAAGTTGACAATTCCTGCATAATGAGGCAGACTTTCTAAAGAAGGATTAATGGTTCATTTACACATGTGCACTTTCCAGCTGCTTTCCATGAATTTAAAAAGCATGGTAATCAGATGAAATCCACACTAAAACAAATGCTAATCTATGGCACCACTTCCATGTCTGAGAGCGCTTTAGACTTTTTTTTTTTGTATTTTGTCTCAAGTGGTTATGCTTGCCTCAAATGGATTATGAAAAGCATAGCCAAAAACACACCTAAAACAGGAATGTAGCACAACTAAAACAGTGAATGAAACGGGGGGGGAAAAAAAATGTATCCCAAAAAGTGTTGTTCACAGCAACCAATCAGAATTTCCCCTTTCCTGTCCTGGTGATCATGCAAAAATAAAAGTGTTTCACTGACTGCTAAACACACTTCTTTTCTGTCAGCCTCCATAACACAATGTGGGGTGGTGTTCACAGGCTCTTTGTTTCTGAGCTGCTTTTAATCACTATGCAAGTCAGTGTGAAGGCAAAATCAGCTTGGAGCAGTTCAATGCAATCCAGAAGCAGCTTGAAGCAACCAGTGAGCAACTGTAATGCAAGTCAATGCAATTCATAAGCACTTGAATGCCTACTGTAGGGGTAGGCAACCTCCGCACTCCAGCTGTGGGGAAACTACAAATTGCATCATGCTTCTGCCTCTAGGAGTCATGCCTGTGGCCATCAGTCTTGCAATGCCCCATGGGACTTGTAGTTCCTCAAGAGCTCGAGAGACGAAGTTGCCTACACCTGGCCTATTGCATTTGACTTGCTTCTGACTATGATGCTCATGTACATGAGCACCCCTGGTTGAAGACTATATACACAACATGTTCACTCGCCACCTGGGCCTTATATTATGGAAAAATGATCTCTGGTCTTTGTATTCCCCTAAAAGAAGGGAGATACTTTGGAAATCATATAAGACTGCACATGAAAACCACATTTTCATTGAAATACCACAGAAAACAAGACTGCCCACATTTGAGAACATCATAGTTTCTTTCACGTCTTAACACCCCCTCCCCCTCACACAGCTGAATGCCTAATAACCCAATAACAAAGCACACATACTGTTATGCTGGGGTTACAATTTGCAAACGGATCTCTGGCAGCAGTACAGAATGGCAAGGGAGTGCATAGTAGATAACTATAGTAAAATGACCTTATAAATGTATCCAGAATGGTCAATGTAGAGTTTAACTTTGAGAAGAAAAGCATTTTTTGAATATTCAAATATAAGCCTGGAACTGCAAATTTGTTTTGCAAATAAATATTCTATACAGCTGGATGAGAAAATTGCCCACAGCAACCAGTCATATTATCCCTAAAGACTTCCCAGACTTGTTGCTTCCAGGGCAGTGTAGGTTATTTAGGTTAATAGGTTTATATTCACGGTTCTCAAACCAGCAAGTAGCACATAAGTAGGAAAATGGCCGTCTCAACAAACTTCAGCTTATGCTTAAAGATGAATTTTTGGGAAGCTACTAAATACATATTTGGCAACCATTTTCAAACTCATAAAAGATTTGTAATGCAGTTTATCTGTTCTGGTGTTTCCCTGCCAGAGAACTCGGCTAGATCCTTGATCTCCAATGCGGGTTAAGAACACACCATTAGCCATCTCATCAGACAATGAAGGAGCAGAAGCAAACTGATAAGTCATTACTCTGCTCTCTCATTTTATCATTTCCTCTATCAGCACATGTGCACTTCAGAACAACTGGATTGGCTTCAGTACCGGGGTTTCAAGGGAGGTAGAATCAAGACAGATTCAGGTACCTACACTAGTTGCATAAACAAAAAAATGATGTTTACTGGGTATATAGGACTGGTGTATTTACTAAACCGGCAATAATCCATTTCCCCTTCTTCCATCATTGCAAAATTCCCCTATAAAAGATGTTTACTGTAGACAAGTTAAATTCAGTACCAGCATCCGCAGATAAGTTTTCTCAATAACAAACCCTTCTAAAATGGCAGCGTTTTGGGCGCCACAAATAGAACCGGCCGCTGAGAAGACTATCTGATCTCCATTTACTAATCAGTGAAACAAATACAAATGTAATGTTGCATGTAATGAACTGTGTCCAAGGATTTACTAGGGAGCTAGAATTTGATCCAATCAGGAAACTTGTAAGCATGCTTTCAGGGTTTCGTGTTAACAGTCACCACATCCATCATGTAGAATACAGGGAGGATTCGGTTTATTTCCTTTTACATAAAACAGATATGTCACACGCAGAATACCACATATATATATATATAGGGTTTAATCCAT
>NW_017306319.1:2709083-2711531 GCF_000935625.1 Nanorana parkeri | reverse complement strand
ATAGATAGATAGATAGATAGATAGATAGATAGATAGATAGATAGATAGATATATAGAGATAGATATATATATATATAGAGATATATCTATCTATAAAATTTGGTTCATTCCTAATTTTGTAGAATTAGTATTGTGGAAAATAATGTGCCTACACATTACTTAATTAGCCAAAAGGGATGCGATTCTTTGCATTCCTATGCCATTCTGTGCACTAGAGGCAAGCTTCTCAGCATTGTCCATAGACAGCACTGCACCCGCTGATACTCTGTAGCATTGATTCGGTTCTTCAATGAAGAGAGTTTTCTAAGGTCTTCTGTTCAACATTGTTTGCATCCCATGAATGGTTTTGCATGACTGCACCAAAAAGATTTCATTCAATGTATGGGATTCAGATGATCACAAATGGGGACCTCTCCAAACAAGCATCTGGTGTCCAAATTTTTTTTACCGTAAGTCTACTGATCTCAGCTGATACAGCACAGATATATTGAAGCCAGGCTGCACTGCATATGAGTAATATTGAAATTACCCCACATATTTTGCACCGACCCTGTGCAATCCGATTGAAAAATAGACATGCCAAAAGTTTGATCATTCTGAAAAAAAAACAAAAACAAAAACAAAAAAACCACAGACACCCAAGCGTATGGCCTGCATTTAATAATAAAGAACCTTTATTTTTCCTTTACTATTTTAGCCGGCATACCCATACATATCGATAGTAGTAGCACCACTCAGGTATGCAACCAGTCATTCCCCAGAAATCTAAAACTACTGCCAGGAACATTTCACATCTACAAACTTCATCACTGTACAGAGACAGCGTACCGATGATCCGAACATCGCGTTCCGCAACTTCAATTAACATTTGTGTTAGCTTTGACTCCAAGCTGATGTGTGTGAAACAAGGTTACAAAAAAAAAAAAAAAAATATGCTACTTTTTGGCACTGATTTGCTATGGAATGACCAATCCAGTAAGCACAGCATGTTTGATGAAAACGGAAAACTGCTTTTCCTCCCTGGCGACTTGCTCTTTATGAAAATTAAGCAAGGAAAGTTAACCTTTAGCCTCAACCAAAGGAAATGCGCTTCAGGGAAATTATCATAAAAATAATATTTGCACATTTAAATCACAAGAAAGCAATTAGCAGAGATGGCCTGTGACACAGTTGTCTGAAGAGAATTATGCAGACAATCTTGTGCACACATGAAGGACAGACAGACAGACAGGTGATTGCCTGATTTCCACCCCCACTCATTATTGCCTCTCTAGGGAACATCCTGATGGTTACAGTGATCAGGCTGGGTGTGTGGCCAGTCTGAACTACGACAGAGAATCCCAACTGGGCCTCAAGGGCCAAAGTTAAGTTAAGAAGAACTAGTGAGTGTAAATAAGGCCCTATCCTTGGAGTCAGGTAGCCAATGCTCTTTAAAAATGACAGCCGGTGCCTAACTTTTGAGGTCTTTAGCTTTTGGAGCTGGCTCCTAAAAAAACCCTGCTGGCTCCTGAATGCCATATTAATTTGTCCACCCTTGGTCTACGCACGTGGACCTCCTGCGCTATACACAGAAGAACCGTAGGAAGTATATACAACTTTTATGCTTCCCAGCTCAGTTTCCTGTGTTTAAATGGTGTTAGATCCAGACACGTTTACATGTGATTGGCTGCATAAAACCTAGCTAAACAGTCCCAGAACGCACAAAAACTCCAGGTGCATTTAGAAACAAGTTCCAAACGCACCTCAAAGCATGTATTTGCATGGGGCCTAAGTGTCAGGAAACAGACCACAAATATTAACTAAACTTAGGGTAAAACTTCACAGAACAAATCAACAACTGTTAGAGAGCTGACGATCTCTCATGTGTTATTTCCGTATAGCCCAGAGCCCCCCCGAGCGCCTATGCAAATTTTGACTTTCTCAAAGTCCGTGGTATTTGAGCAGGTACACCCCCTGCCTTCCATAGGGCAACTCTTGGACTTGCTAATAGGCTGCTCAGACACTAGTTATTGCTCAAAAGAAGTGGAGGCACTTCAATAGGACTCCTGGCTAAACTGGAGTGATTTGCAGGAAGGCTCATGCCGTCAACTCTGCATTACAGTTGTTCATTGACTCATCTGCCCATATATCCGCTTTCGTGGATGCGATTTTTTTTCCCACCTTTATCCTCCGTTGTGTAGAAAATATATGGTCAATATTTATACAACAAATTCAAATACAATCAAATTCAAAGATATATCGGTCTCCGAAGTCTGACAAAAGCAGCCATTTTCTGACTCACTGGTTGAAACTAGCATGTGGTCTGCATGACCGTAAGTGATCGCTTTCATCACGGTCTTCTGACACAGATGTTTATTGTTTGTGTACACTTACTGCTTCTGCGACTGGCTCACCACTTTTACCAGAAGTCTGCATAGAGCTGGAAGTCAAATACCGCCATACCCTACA
>NW_017306319.1:2701942-2707642 GCF_000935625.1 Nanorana parkeri | reverse complement strand
TTGTAGAATTAGTATTGTGGAAAATAATGTGCCTACACATTACTTAATTAGCCAAAAGGGATGCGATTCTTTGCATTCCTATGCCATTCTGTGCACTAGAGGCAAGCTTCTCAGCATTGTCCATAGACAGCACTGCACCCGCTGATACTCTGTAGCATTGATTCGGTTCTTCAATGAAGAGAGTTTTCTAAGGTCTTCTGTTCAACATTGTTTGCATCCCATGAATGGTTTTGCATGACTGCACCAAAAAGATTTCATTCAATGTATGGGATTCAGATGATCACAAATGGGGACCTCTCCAAACAAGCATCTGGTGTCCAAATTTTTTTTACCGTAAGTCTACTGATCTCAGCTGATACAGCACAGATATATTGAAGCCAGGCTGCACTGCATATGAGTAATATTGAAATTACCCCACATATTTTGCACCGACCCTGTGCAATCCGATTGAAAAATAGACATGCCAAAAGTTTGATCATTCTGAAAAAAAAACAAAAACAAAAACAAAAAAAACCACAGACACCCAAGCGTATGGCCTGCATTTAATAATAAGGAACCTTTATTTTTCCTTTACTATTTTAGCCGTCAAGGTTACAAAAAAAAAAAAAAAAAATATGCTACTTTTTGGCACTGATTTGATATGGAATGACCCATCCAGTAAGCACAGCATGTTTGATGAAAACGGAAAACTGCTTTTCCTCCCTGGCGACTTGCTCTTTATGAAAATTAAGCAAGGAAAGTTAACCTTTAGCCTCAACCAAAGGAAATGCGCTTCAGGGAAATTATCATAAAAATAATATTTGCACATTTAAATCACAAGAAAGCAATTAGCAGAGATGGCCTGTGACACAGTTGTCTGAAGAGAATTATGCAGACAATCTTGTGCACACATGAAGGACAGACAGACAGACAGGTGATTGCCTGATTTCCACCCCCACTCATTATTGCCTCTCTAGGGAACATCCTGATGGTTACAGTGATCAGGCTGGGTGTGTGGCCAGTCTGAACTACGACAGAGAATCCCAACTGGGCCTCAAGGGCCAAAGTTAAGTTAAGAAGAACTAGTGAGTGTAAATAAGGCCCTATCCTTGGAGTCAGGTAGCCAATGCTCTTTAAAAATGACAGCCGGTGCCTAACTTTTGAGGTCTTTAGCTTTTGGAGCTGGCTCCTAAAAAAACCCTGCTGGCTCCTGAATGCCATATTAATTTGTCCACCCTTGGTCTACGCACGTGGACCTCCTGCGCTATACACAGAAGAACCGTAGGAAGTATATACAACTTTTATGCTTCCCAGCTCAGTTTCCTGTGTTTAAATGGTGTTAGATCCAGACACGTTTACATGTGATTGGCTGCATAAAACCTAGCTAAACAGTCCCAGAACGCACAAAAACTCCAGGTGCATTTAGAAACAAGTTCCAAACGCACCTCAAAGCATGTATTTGCATGGGGCCTAAGTGTCAGGAAACAGACCACAAATATTAACTAAACTTAGGGTAAAACTTCACAGAACAAATCAACAACTGTTAGAGAGCTGACGATCTCTCATGTGTTATTTCCGTATAGCCCAGAGCCCCCCCGAGCGCCTATGCAAATTTTGACTTTCTCAAAGTCCGTGGTATTTGAGCAGGTACACCCCCTGCCTTCCATAGGGCAACTCTTGGACTTGCTAATAGGCTGCTCAGACACTAGTTATTGCTCAAAAGAAGTGGAGGCACTTCAATAGGACTCCTGGCTAAACTGGAGTGATTTGCAGGAAGGCTCATGCCGTCAACTCTGCATTAGAGTTGTTCATTGACTCATCTGCCCATATATCCGCTTTCGTGGATGCGATTTTTTTTCCCACCTTTATCCTCCGTTGTGTAGAAAATATATGGTCAATATTTATACAACAAATTCAAATACAATCAAATTCAAAGATATATCGGTCTCCGAAGTCTGACAAAAGCAGCCATTTTCTGACTCACTGGTTGAAACTAGCATGTGGTCTGCATGACCGTAAGTGATCGCTTTCATCACGGTCTTCTGACACAGATGTTTATTGTTTGTGTACACTTACTGCTTCTGCGACTGGCTCACCACTTTTACCAGAAGTCTGCATAGAGCTGGAAGTCAAATACCGCCATACCCTACAAACAACAGCAGTTTTATTTTTATGTGGAAACTCCTGTTTTTATGTCTAAAGCTAGTCAATCACAACTCGAATTCTGGCTGATTCCTGCCGATTAGGCTGAAACTGCAGCTGTTGGCGATTCTACCAGCACTATCTGGCTTGACAAATGTCAATAAAAAAAAAAAATTGACTGACTTACCGCACAGTAACTGCAACCTATCAGGTGCTGTGGCTGTCTTAATACATCCATGGTGTCTAGCGTAAATGGGGGAATTCAGTGATCTTCCCTTGCTCGGCCCACGGGATGATAAAAGAAGTCCAACCTACTAACATTCTACGAAGAGGTGAGTAGAGATCTGGATGGAGGAAGGCCAGTGGATGAGGTGTACCTGGATTTTGCAAAAGCATTTGACACAGTACCCTATAAACGCTTAATACACAAGCTTAAATCTATGGGCATTGATGAAATGGATAGAGAACTGGCTACAGGAACCTGTCCAGAGAGAGTATTGATATATGGCTCTTTTTCACGTTGGTCTAAGGCTGAGAGTGGCGTGCCCCAGGGTTCTGTGCTAGGCCCCATACTGTTAACGATACTGGGGAGGGCGTCAATAGCCATGTTTCTGTGTTTGTGGAGGATACTAAAATTGGGAGTGTAATAGACACGGGGAAAGAAATTATAACATTACAGGAGGACCTGAATAAAATAGGGGAATGGGCAACTACATGGCAGATGAGGTTTAATGTGGAAAAATGTAAAGTAATACATTTGGGGGTTAAAAATAGGCAAGCGGCATACACATTAAGGGGTACTCCACTAGAGAAGTCAGAAATGGAAAAAGATTTGGGGGGGTCATAGTCAACTACAGATTATATAACAGCATGCAATGCCAGGCTGCAGCAAACAAAGCTGGCAGAGTACTAGCATGCATTAAAAAGGGAAATGTACTCTAGACAAAGCAATAATTTTGCCACTTAATACATCACTGGTTCGGCCACATCTTAAGTATGCGGTTCAATTTTAGTCACCAATCCACAGAAAGGATGCCCTTGAGCTGGAGAGAGTCCAGAGAAGAGCACTGTAACTAATTAAGGGACTGGAAGATCTAAGCTATGAGACAAGGTTGCTAAATTTAAACCTGTTCACGCTGGAAGTGAGGCGATTAAGAAGGGACATGATTTTAATGTACAAAATGTTTGGTGGTGATGGCATCAGCAATAAACATTTTACTGTAAACTCCCAAAGACTAGATGCCACCACATAAAATTGGTGGAAAAAAAAGATTTAACAGAGCCTAGGGGCTTCTTTTCAGTCAGAGTGGTTACATTTTGGAACTCTCTGCCACAAGCAGTGGCATTTTTTGAAAAATCAATTAGATACCGTCCTCAGAGACCATAACATACAGGGGTACAGGTACTCAAAAACTAAGACCACGCAGGGACTCATTCGCACATACATGCACGCACAACACACAAACGTTGAACTTGATGGACCTGTGTCTTTATTCAACCTAACATACTATGCCACGTTACATATATGGCTAGCTTAAGACTCTTCACAGCTAAATTAATGCCATTGTCCTTTTCTTATTACAATTTAAAAAGTACTGAGGCATTGATAATGAAGGCAAAGCTTTCCATTTAGGATTCAGGTGGAGAACCGACATGCTAATGCAAACATTTTCACAAAAAAAGAGAAAAGTTCCCCTGCAATAACATTTGCTAGTTTATGGAGTTTTTTTTACATTTATAAACTTGAAGTTCACTAACAGTTTGCAATTGTAAGTTTGTATTTAAGCAGCCATCTTAGTGCTCGTAGGAGTGCACGGAACATTGCTGACATTTCCTGTAATAATCTTGGTATCTTGTGGGGTGTTTGAGAGAGTGGGATAAGGTTTATATTGTTGTATGTGGCCCCAGTGGGATGATCCTCCTGTTCTTATCCCTGTGACACTAGGAGAAGTAAGGCAGAGCCAGACTAATGAAAACCTGACAGATGTTCTAACCCTACAGATCTAATTAAACTTAATTTGAATAGCCTTTTTATGGTTTTATTTTACTGTCCAGCAATGTGATTGTATTCTAAAATAACAAAAAAGAGAATTTGAGCAAAGGAGCTAAGCAGTTGTCAGTGTGACAAACAGTCTAAGAAGTGCAGATATTTATAACCATACAAGTAGATTTTGTAACCAATAACTGCTGCATAAAACATTTTCCCCCAAGTTTGCCTTTAATACTACATTCTAATACAGGGGTAGCCAAACTTTGGCCCTCCAGCTGTAATGAAACCACAAATCCAATCATGTATCTGTCTCTGGAAGTCATGCCTGTCCCATGTCTTGCAATGCCCACTGGGGTATGCAACGTCACCACCACTGGGACAACATTATAAAAGCTGGGAACCTGCTGAAAGCAACCCTAAGAAGAGCTGCTGGCCATACAATGCTGAACCGGCTGAAATTGGAGCCAAAGGAGGCTCTGTTGGCACCACTTCGACAAAAGTAGATTTTTCAATAGACTTTTGTCGGGGAAAACTGGGCTGAAAATTTCTGGGCCAATAGTCAATGTTCGTGGTATTCCGGCAGCCAGCACCCTGGCATGGAAGATAGCCCCATCCACAGTATCCATCAGGCATTTTAGTCTCATACAGCCCACAGGGCTGAAAGAGAAAGTGCCAAGTGTGGTCATAGCTTCACATAATTACGATGCTTTTTATGCACTACGGGTCGTCTGGATATATTACTCTACCTCAGATTTCATCAAAGGTAGGCTTTAACTAACCTGGCTGTGAACTTACTTCTCTGTATGGATGTTTGACGTTAACCTAAATTCCCATTTTGCACTACTGCTCCCCTCTGGGGCATACCCATCCCTTCTTCTTGATTGTCTGTTCTACCTTTTCTTCCATTCCCACTCCCTTGATTTCTTCCTCACCTTTGTTAAACTAGAACTGAGCTCTTGCTTAGCCATAGAGACTACCTTCCCAGGTCTCACCTAGATGGGTTGCTTGTTCCTGGCACAGCGGCCTCTCATTGCGTTGGTCACTTCTTTATTACCATCCTCTCTCTGCTACTATTTCTAATTCTAGCAAAATGGGTCTTGATTTTAATATAGTTTCCTGTATTGTATCGGTCTTGACCCGTTTATTACATGTACCATTTTATGACTGATGGGTTTAAATTTACTGGCTGTATTCTGTTATTCTCAATAAACAAAAGATTCAACCAAAAAAGTGCTAAAAGGTGTATTGCCAACTTTAGGAGCCATGGGTTAGAAATCAATGAACTAGAACAATGACATGGATCTGTGATTGATTGCAGCAACTATTTGTAGTTTATTACAGAGAGAACATCTAAAAGCTAATTTGTGAAGGGTTGATATGAGCTAAAACAAGCCACAAATCATGTTGGGAAAGAACCTCAACAATTATGAAAGTAGAGCAGAAGACAGAATAGGACAGACAAAAATTTTAACCTTTCTTATACTGTAACTGGAAACATATAGATGCAGGTAATTGCAGTTAATTATATTGAACTACACTTTAATAGAAAAATGGAAGAATTCAAGAAATCTAATCCTCTGCCTATGGAT
>NW_017306319.1:2682866-2701910 GCF_000935625.1 Nanorana parkeri | reverse complement strand
TCAAAGTAATTTACTTCATGTGGAAAAGTACAGTTAGCCAGACATCTGTATGCAATACATACATTCACAAAATGACCAAGGTTGTCAGGAATCCCATTGTTTGTATTTATATACAACACACTTGGCACTATAAACATATGCAAAGAACGATATCTCATTCTCTGGGGGAATTTTATCTCCAACATGCACATGTCACTTTAGAAATGAACAGAGGAAATAAATTAAGAAAGATTAAAAGTAAACCAAAGACCTATTCTTTACTTTTATGATTCTGGATCTGGAAATACTATACTCCTAACAGCTATAAGGTGCATTTACACAACATGCGGGGCTGCTTCAGCCTTTTTATTTTAACGCACGGGGCTCATTACGTTTTCTTTGGAAAACTAAGCCAACGGACGGAAGTATTGGTGCAGTGAAAGATGTCTTCGAAGAAAAAACGAAGTATCCTATATTGTCTTAGCCCGCTATGATGCAAAGGGGCTGTGGTGTGAACAGGGAGTGCCACTTTTACTAGAGTGTTCTCATATAGATGTCAATATGCCAATAAAAGCCATTCCTGCTCAGATTTTAAACATCTGAATAAGTTACTAGAATATCAACTTAGTACTAAGACTGTCACTCAATCACAATAGAGGAGTCTGAGCAGAAAATGATAGCGAAGAATGATCCGCGGGCACAGACATCAGTATAGTTAACAATGTTTTCTTACGCTATACAAGTAAAAGATCATATTGTTGTGAATATCAGTAGATTTTGGGATCCATTCACACCTGGTTGTTTTGTTGCTTTACAGCACATTTATCAAGCGTTTTATCACAATTTAATGTACCAAAATTATTTAAAATGGGCTGCCAACGCATAGCAATAGAACAAAAGCCAGACCTGCACCCATCACAATGTACAGCATGTGCAATGTTGTGTCTTGAAGTGCAGGTCGGTTGGCACTCACTGTACTTGAGCATTGAGGTGACATTTTAAATTGAACAAAAAGAAAAAAAAAATGGCACCGCAACTACACAGGGTGCCAAGCATTACAGTAATACACTATAAAGAAACATGTTTGACACCAGCGCTGGACGAGACCCAGGAGCCAGGTAGCCAATTTACATTTGAGTGTTTCTCTAGTTGTCAATGGAGCAGCCTCCTAAACTAAATCTCACTGCATCCTGGATTGTACATAGTTGCTCCTGAAATCCATATTTATCCACTCCTGTTTTACACACATTCCCTAAATGTAAAGACAGCCCAAATGTTACACTGTAAGGCCTGGTTCAAAAAACTCAGCGTCACTGCACTTTTTATGTTGTGTGTTTTATGCGCATTACGGCAAAACACGCATTTTTGTGAGATGATTGTAGGTCATCGATGTTAGTGAGCATATGCACATAAGACGCACAAGCACAGCAAACGCACGTTTTCAAGCGTTACCTTTTGAGTCTATGGGGCCAAAACGAGCTGTAATATGGCAAAAAGAAAAAGCCCCTGTACTTTTTCCAGCTACAAGCGTTTTGCTTATTGCGACAAAACGCTCAGATGTGGACAGTTACACAGAAATAAATGGGATTTTTTTGGGGGGGGCAGATTTTTAAAGCAGAAAAAACGCTAAAAAAACTCAGTGTGTACCAGGACTGAAAGCCTGTTTTTTGTGTATAATTTGTGTTTATATATGTATGTACATAGGGGCACAAAGAAAGCATCAAAAGCATTTTTCAAATACATACCACCCAAAAACACAAAGGCGTGAACCGTGCCTAAAAAATAATTTTTCCCACTGCAGAAAGTTTTGTACTAATAAACCATCGGCAACCCCTCCCCCCCTTCATAGATGACTTGTCCAATTAAAAAAATAAATACATTGGTAAAGATTCTGAAGTTAGAGTAGCCTATTCAGCAAGCCAGCAACAATGTGTGAAATGTAGCAACCAACAATGACTAATGAGAATCCGCCTTTGCACAGATGTCATAATGGTATTGGTTGCTATGAGTTATTACGCTCTGCAGTTCTGTGGTTAAATAGTTTTTGATGAAAAATGCAGAAAGCACACAATAAAAATAATGATGACTATTTACAAATTGGTTGGAAAGCCACAAACAGCCTTAAGACTGCTGCTGTTTCAGAAGGCTTTGTTAGCCTTTTTTTTTTTGTACGAGGATACTTTATTAGCATTACATATGTGTTGCCAAAATACAATGAGAGGATTTACAAAGGGGCTTGGTACAAGACAGGAAAGGATAGGGGGGGATGGGGGGCAAAGAAAGTCCGATCTTATGTCTAATCTTGTAGCAGATTGTGTTGCTATTGCTGCAGCCTCTCCCCTTTCCCCACTGCGGCTCCTAGTCTGCCATGACACAATGATGTGGGAGATCATGTATTTTCCCTTTATCACCCTGGGGCAAAGAATTACTGGTAGAAAAGTTACTAAGGTGTGTGTTGCTGGTGATAATTACCAGTGTAAAAGGAAATAAACAAGCAAAGAGCAATGGTTGATGCAGCGTGTTTTCTTTTTAAAAAATAGAAGGAAAAAAAAAAAGTAGCATTTTATATATATCTCATCAGGAGTGGAAAAATTAATATTACATTTATATCAATCAGGAGTGGAAAAAAAATACTGAATTCAGTCTGTCCAATCCAGGATACAGCAGGATTGTTTATGTATTTTAGGAGGCAGCTAGATTCACAACTCAAAAAACTCCCCAAAAGTTAGGCACCAGCTATAATTTTTACGGAGCATTGGTGACCTGGCTCCTGGGATTTCTCCAGCCCTGATAGAGATGTAGGAAACATGATAGATAGGATAGATAGATAGATAGATAGATAGATAGATAGATAGATAGATAGGATAGATAGAGGAGCCAAGCTCTATTGAAACCTTAATAAAATGCTGATTAACTTATCTCACACCTGTGAGTGCCTCTATATCTACTTTGAATTTGTATGGATATTTTTGTGGATGAGCTTGGGGTCTACTTCTGGAATCATATATATTTAAAAAGAAAAAAAACACCATCTTAGACTTGTGAAAGTATAAAGTTCAGACTGCCTATCTACCAAGGTCTTCAGGAGGAAATAAGCTCATCTCTGAGCTGACACTTTCGCTCTTCTCACAGATTCCAGCTGGGTGTGTCTGAAATTTTGCAGGTGATGGCCATGATCCTGTATTTAGTATGCGTTCCTGTTTCCAGAATGTGACCAAAGTTTACGCCTTTGTTTTTTTTCAGCCTCGGCTGGATCCATTCCCTTTGTTGTACATAAACCACTTGTAGAATGAGTTTCAGACCTTTGAACCCCATGCTTGCCCTGCGATTTACACACTTCCTAATTTTATGGCTGAATCTTGCACACAAAAGCCAACTTGTGGAGAACAAAAAAATATTGTCAGGTGTCACATGGTCATTAACCCCTAATTTAATTGACCTTCAATAACATGTAGTTAAGATCGGGGCAGGGGTGATTGAGAATGTGAAAAGCCTGACCCGATATACAAAGTCTTGTCAAGATATGATTTAAAATAAACCGATTCCCCTTTAAAGCTTCCTCTCCGTGAGCTCGCATCTGTCTGGCTCTCTTACCGTTGTCATTCATTACTTTCTTAACTTTCAGTAATTTGATCTAACGATTCCCAGACTCCTTGACCTTGTAAATGTCATATTTTTATTAGAATCCTGCTATCCTGTCACCCTAACATTTTTCTCGGCAGCGGCATACACTTGCCCGCCGTACAGACGCACTTTATAAAATTACGCAATTCAGCCCTCAGAGGGATCTCTGCCCTACTGACATGTGGCAAGACATGAAGCACATGGTGGACAGCGGAGAAGTAACTTTACACACAGCGCACATAGGTACATGCAAACTCTGCCCTTAGAAGTATTTCTTTTTACAACATAAGGTTTCTCTGTAATTTCTAGGCCTGGCTACGTTTCAAGTCGGACACATTTTTCTCATTAAAAAAGGAGGAGAAAAAAAAAAAAAGGGAGAATAAAAAGAAAGGCTTGGATTTGGTGCAGATTGCTGTGTAAAACAGGGAAAGCTAATCCTAACACAGCCCCCTCCATCAGACAGTCCCAAGGGGACCCCCCTCCCTACAGGACAGCTCGGCTCAGAAAAGGGCCCCTGTCAAGGGGGAGGTGTGGGCGCACTTGTACAAGCTTTGCAAGGCTTGCATTAAAAACATGCATGTATTTTTGCCTGCCGTTTGCCACGCAAAAAAGGCTGTGGGTGAAATACAGGCCCAATTCACGCTTCTAATAAGTGTAAACATGCATGCGTTTTTCAATGTTTTTATTTTGTACATACTACACTGACATTGCATGTGTGTTAATGCACATTCAAAATACGCAAAAGAAAAAAACAAAAAAAAACACACAAAACGTGTGAATGGGGCCTAGTCAATGAATGTTTGGCTATTGAAAGGATTATGTTTGGGCCAGGCCCAATTTTTGCTCATTCCAAGGAATGGGCAAAGCTTGTTCAGCTTTCTTTTTTTAAACATTTGAATTAAAGCCAGCAGAGCAGACTTTAATCATATGCTCAAACCTTACATAAAGAGTAATGAAGTAAACACAGTGAAGGACAAACAGTTTTTCTAAACGGTCGGACTGCTTCTATTCCTCAATTTTCCCAAAGAAGAAAGGAAGTATGCAGCTTTATGTTTATTGCTCATTAACGTTAGTTGATATTTGGCATACTCTCCCCGCACGGGAAACCGTGCAAATGTCAACATATGCGCGGATTCCGCACGGTTGCGGCTATTACTATAGCTGGAACATGTGGAATCCGCCCATAAAATCGTGCTTCCGCCCACAAAAGTCTGAACAATGCACATTGTAATGCATTGCTTATTATATTTAGAGCGGTTCCACACGTATTCGTATGACCGAATACGCACAGAAAATCGCTCATGTGTGAATAGAGCCTAAACAAGGGGAATCTAAAACCCCAGCCCTCCAGCTGTGGTGAAACTACAAATCCCATAAGACATTGCTAGACTCTGGCAGCCACAGGCATGGCTTCCAGAGTCAGATGGAATATAAAGTTACACAGATGGAGGGCTACAGTTTAACTACTGCTGCTCAAAAGTGTACTAAAAAAGGCTAAAGCCAACGGCACTGAGTATCTGTACTACTGCTAGTGGCCAAAGGTGAGATGACTAGTATGTCCGCAGTATAGTGCAGAGATACACCAAGTGATATTTTTTTCTTCTCTCCAGCTTCATGAAAAATCTGTATGTGCAGGGAGAAAATCATTAAGAAATGCCTTCATTCCAAGGTCAGGAGGTAAGGCAACAGTTCTGGTGGCCTACAAGAGGCCCTCGGCCCGCCAGTGGAGCACTTCTGACTAGGTCAAGAAGCGCCCCAGAAACTTTTGGCACAAAGCAAAAATGTTATTACAAAAGAATTTGACACAGCGCAGGGTATAAAGCATATGCAAGTTTTGTATTATATATTAAGCCCCGGCAATTTATTTCCCCCACAGTTCCCCGGTTTTATGCAGTTACACTACACTGGTCATTATAAACCCAGCATGGTGTTGCCATGGAAACTATCCGGGAATTGTGCCAAGTTGAACTTTGATACTAGTTGTATCATATTTTTGTTACATTATTCTGGGCAACATGCCAGGGCAAGAAATGACAGACAGTGAAGATCGATGTCATCTAGTAGTCTGTGACTAGTAAAACAAAAAATCACTACAGACATATTTGAATGTATGTGTTATGTATCAAGTCATATCAAATGTTCTATATATTGCATGTGCAGATGTAGAGAACGGGAATGAATATTTCACGGTACGAAAACTCCAAGAACTCAGTCACTGCAAAGTGCAAATTCAACAACCAGATTCATGCAATTATGCCTGCACAGTTTAAAAACAGAAGTACGAGCACATAAAAGTCCCCATTTAATCCTTTTATATATTAATTAAAAAGTACTTAGAAAGTGCTTCAGTCGGTCTTTATTTTTGTCTGCCGACAGCAGCATTCAGGTAGGGAGATGGGTGGCACTGGGAGCTAATCGAGTTTTACTGGATTGCACAAATGTAGTCAATGTAACAAACTAAAATCAGGAAAGACCAACAGGGATGAGCCAAACAATAAGCTGCTGCTCTTTCACTAACCAATCACAGTCCTTGAAAAAGCTAAATTATTTTGATTCGTGCAGGGGTAGGCAACCTCAGCAAATCCCATCATGCCTCTGGGAGTCAAGCCTATGGCTGTCAGGCTCTTGCAATGCCTCATGGGAATTGTAGTTCCACAACAGCTGGAATTCTGAGGTTCCCTACCCCTGGACTAGAGTAAATTTAAGTAAAGCCAGGAGACCTGGCTATGGGGTCTAGATTAGAAAAACACATTCTTTGCAGAGCAGACCATCCACACATACCATTTGTATTTAAATTCAGCCATTTCCCTGCATTTCTACATAGACTGAGCCTTATGCCATAACTGCTTCATGAGGGAAAGCATTACACAGCTAAATTACATTTATTGGATGATTCACAACTCTTCTGCCCAGCCATATGTTAGGTGAATCACATGGCATTCCTGCCACTAGTTTGAGTTGAGCATAGGAATTTTGGCTGGGCGGAAGCTTTAAAAATCATCCCCTTAGTGTAAAGCCCACTTCCTAAACTGATGGTGAAGGTTCCTTCGATAAGAAAGTCCCCTTTGTACAGTTTTTAAAAACCTTTTTATGTCTTTATGTCTCTTTCCGTCACAGGTGTGGATTTACTAATGTACTCCTGTCATCCAAAGTCTGTAAATAGCAGGCTACAACCCCCTATATCCTGGCAGCACAGAGTCATGCTGCTGTTAGGAAGGATCTTGACTAGGGATGCACCGATACCGTTTTTTTGGGATATTTTGCTTCTGGTACTCGCCGATACCTAGTACTGATACCGGTGCTTCCCCTGGCATGGAGCCGGCTTCCCGAGCAATGAGCAGCAATCATGCTGCCCGGCTTCCTGACTGGCTAGGAAACCAACTTCTCAGCCAAACTTCAGGGAGCAGGCAGTTCGACTGGATTAATGCTGAATGGCCAGGAAGCCGGCTTCCCGGCCAATCAGGAAGCCGGGCGGTAAGTAATGACCCAGGTTCCCGATTGGCCGGGAAGCCGGCTCCATGTTCCCCTATGGTACTGTTTGTCAGAGGAAATCTTCCTCTGACCAGAAGTTCCAGTAACGGGGAAGGTATCGGAGCATTTGGCCGAGAATAAGTACTCCCTCAAATACTCGGTATCGACACCAATAGTAGTATCGGTATTGATGCATCCCTAATCCTGACAATATTGTCAGGAGCTACCCGGCTGCTTAAGTGACAGCTGGATCTGCCTCTCTAGAGCCAAAGCCAGCTGTGCCCACCCCCCTGCCACAGTCCGTCCCTCAAATGAGCGCTGGAGGAACATAGTAGGTGGAGGTACAAACATTTTTTGTTTTAAATGTAACACTGTCTGGCATTCTGCTTTCAGGACAAAGGGGTGTGAAAGGCAGCTGGCCCAGGGTGAGGGGTATCTTATATGACTTCAGATATGCTTTAACAATCTCCATCTTTAGTGGGGAAAAAAAAAAGAAAAAAAGTTATCCGATAACTAGCATACACAGGTTAAGAAAAAGGAGGAGCAAAAGCATACAAAGACACTATGTAATAAGAAAGGTATACATTATTTTTAAGTGATAGGATACAGTAAAGCTGATGTCAGATAGGTCACTTCGCTTCCACTTGTAGCTTGACTACAAAAACTTAGTTATGTAAACTTTAGTTGCCAACGTTGGTATTCATGCTACCTGAATGCTGTTATACCAAACACAAACCCCCCTCCCCCAAAAAAAACCACACTATGCCGTACTATGGGTGTTCACCTCCACTACCTTGTCACACAAGGCAGGCAAGTACCGTTTCCAAAACAGTTTTTCTTAATAGTCAGATGCACTGCAGAAGTCACCAACAATGGTGCAACATTTGAAAAAGCATGGAGTGCTAGAAATCAATCATATCACCTACAACACTGCTCAATATGTTAATTTTCTGGGCTAATTATCTTTCTTTTTTTCCCCCACACATTTGTATAGAATGAGCGTTAAAAACCTATGTTAGTATTATACTGCTGCCCACCACTTTGAGGAGATTGTCCCTCACTGTCTTGGTGACAACAGAAAGGGTACATACTACCAATGAAAGAGGTCACCCACTGTGCTGGTGACAACAGAAAGTAATGAAAGATGTCACCCAAACAGAAAATGAAGAAAAGTCTCCCAGTAGGGACACAAGTCCCATGACAACTCTTTCCTTGGCAGTGTCACTCAACAGGTAATGAATGGAAATTTGCAAAGGGAACAAGGAAAAGCTGACATGCTTTAAACCATTCTGTATTCTATCCAATCCCCCCTCCAAAAAATGCCCACCCTGAGGTTCACTTTATGCACAGAAGCACTCCTATTCATCTTTGCAGCCATCTACTGTCCTGTAATTTTAAAACACGTGACTGGCAATAGACAGATGTCCCACCAAGTACACATTCAGGGAGGAAGTAGCATATGCACAGAAAAGTACCGATTTAATTTTCTCACAACAAAAAGGAAAAATGTGCACTCATTCACAATGAGATTTTTCAGCAAGTTATTTACATACATTGCCCCCTTGGTGAGTACTACAAAACCAGAAACTTGCTCAGTCATCGGAATCAGCACAACATTTACAAAAAGCAGGCCACATAGGGGCAAACTACCACTTTTACCTCCCTCCAGTCTGCCCTGCAAAGTCTTGTATACAGACTTAGTTCTAAGCCAAAAACATAACTTTTCTGAAGTAACTACAATCACAGAAAAAAATCGTTTAAACACCTGAAAACCCTAGAGGCATGTTTAGACATATTAAGTTTAGAGACACAACTGGAAGATCACCAAGGTCAGGTATGCCTTTCTGTGATGTTGGAGACAGACGAATCAAACTGATGGCTTCACAATAGTAAAAGACACAGGAAACATCTTAAAAGCGGACCTAAAAATCGAAAAGCAAAACAATGCACAGTCCCATTGGTGGATCCACATCACGGCCAAAAACATCAGATTGTGGGTCACAATTCTACATTGTGAAGATGAATAAACAAAATAAAAACACCAACCCTTCCTGTTTACAAGCTACCTTTACCTTCTAGATACATTTTTATAGGTAGATGTCATCGGGCTTCCTCCTCTGGTTACATGGAGACTTCAGAGAGGTCAAACAATTCCAGACTTTTTAGGCACTATGAAGAAAAATGTAGCTAGACTGGAGTAACCATCTCCACCATAACAGGAGGACAGAGAAGTTCCTTTTAGGTTGCATTCTTTTTAATTAAAGAAATCAGTGATTTTTTTTCACAGGTGTGCGAGACCCACACCAGCATGATGGTGGATCATTCTCTGAAAAAGACCTGCAAGCAACATTTCGGTACAGTATGCTTATGCTACAGAGGAACACTAGGTTATCTATCCAAATGAGAAGGTCACACAACTCACCTAATTAGCATCCAGAGCAAGCATGTAGAAAACCTAGTAAAATATATTTTACTGGCATTTCCCCGCCAAATTTAAAGCACCTGCCTGACTTCAGCCTAACTCGGTGAAGCAAGGGAATCACATTGAACAGAAATCTCAGAGCACTGCCGAAAAGGAGTAAAAAGGGAAACATTTTCAACATTCTATAAAAAAAAATAAATATATAAAATCTTAACATAACACAAAGAACAGGTCATAGGCGGTATTGGTGGGAAAGAAGACGAGCCACATAAATGGGCAAAAAAAACGAAAACAATAAAAAACACCAGTGTGTAAACAAACACATATTTGACCCGACACTCCTCCTAGGAATCTGTACTTGAGAAAACAGATTATTCACAAATTCCAGTGAGGTAAACCTCAAACTGCCCAAACCAGAAGGGAGGAAAAGGGTGTGAGTGTCACACAACACTTCATATTCTAATGCAGCAAATAACAGCCAGTACTTGTTGCTCCAATATGCAAAGATACAGAACCAGCTGTGAGTCTAGACACGCACAATAAACGTCTCCTGTCAAGACACATAAGCTACACCAAACCAGGAGATGTGTGCTCAGGACAACCTGGCACCCATTCACACTTAGGCCAAGTGTTCTTAGGTAATTTTGAAGCTTTTTCTTTGCACGTTTTAAGGCTTGAGCGTTCCTGTTTTAGCCAATTGAGAAATAGTTACTAGGAGTAGGAGATGGTTGTTAGGTGAAAAAAACACAGGATTCTGCCCAAAAAGAAGCTCATGTATTTTTGTGACAGCTACGATTAACAGGCAAACACAAGGCTCAGCTGTGAATAGGCAACCCAGAAAATAATGGCATTCTTGGTAAGCGTTGTCGTGCGTCGGGAAACACTCAACAAAATGCTGTGTGAATGTGGGCTAAAGGCTATAAAGTGTAAAAAAAGTGCCCAAACAGAATAAGATATTTACAGTAAACGTGTCCCAGTAAACTCAAAGTAACCTCAGAGCGGTAGATCTCAGTTTCAGGGTTACAAGAAAAAATGAAAGGTATGTGTAGGAAGCTATAAGAACAGTTAAGCTTAGTCTGGTAAACATGCAAACAGAAGTCTAGAGCTCCACTTGCTAGTTGGTAGTTAAAAGTAGACTTATTTATAAGTCCTGAACATGGTAAATACATACAAATAGTATAATTCCCTCAAAACAGTTTACAGTGCCGATATCAAAAGGTCAACTTAGTTTGTCAGGCTGAATTACTGACCAGCCAGTAGTTTGTGTTTCCACAAAGCCATAATGAAAATGCCATTCTCCTGCAGCTGGATTCTCTACTTTAGTAATTCTCTACATTGCAGAATCCATCAAGGGAGAATGACACCATCATTTGGCTTTGCAATGGGCCATAGAAATTTGGCAGAGTTGAGAATTCAGGTTAGGATATCTCGCCACTGAAATCCAAATACAAGAAGCCAAGACTGAATTCAAATTGCTATCAACCGCACAAATCTGAATGCCATTTTTGAGTTTTAACTGCTACATTCCACAAATTCCATTTAGGTGTATAATAGGTGGGCTATGCAAGTGCTGCCCATAGCAATTAGAAGGTGGAAAATTAGATAATCAGACTGGATGCCAAGAAAAACACATTCTCCAACCAAAGACTTTTGATGAGACCCGCGTATTCCAGTTGTGCTAATTTGGGCAAGTTTCGCCACAGTGCAAATAGCACAAATGTGCAAGTCTACTATAGCAAAAAAAAACTATCAGAAACCACCTATCTCCGAGCTGGATTTAGTATACATACATACATACATATATATACATATGCATATATACACATATGCATATATACATACATACATACATACAGTTGTCACTCTAGGTGTTGTCAATTAAGTCGGCTCCTAAATAAAGTCCAGCTGGTTCCTAGAGGACAGACTCAAGAATTTCATATTAATTTGTCCACCCCTGATGTAGTCGAGCATGTTCTTGCAACAGCATGTGTTACATTTGAAATTTTGTATTCCTAAAAAATAAAATAAAAATCAGACAAATCGTAGAAAGAACTTGACTGGCATCAGCATCGCTGACTTGCTCTTTCCTACTATAAACGTACCCGTTGCAGGATCAATTTCTGCATGCATTTTAAATATGTACACGCCTTCCTTAAAAACAAAACCAAATACATACATAAAACACAGAGAAAGCCACAAGAATGCCTTTACAGTGAGCCAGCCTACTCAGCAAATGCTTTAATAATGAAAACAAGGGCTAAAAGGAACAGCCACACACTACATTACATTACAACAAGGTACCAAATGTTGCATCTACTTTCTACTAAGCCAACAGAGAAAAACAGCCAGCATCCACTCAAACATCAAACCGACATCAAAAGAACTGGGCAAACCCCCTGTATCCTCCTCCAACAGAAACTGCAAACCAACACCACAGGAATGTGAAAACATCCCAAGGCACATGTAGCTCAGAAACATTAGCAGAATGAGTCAACATCCCAACACACAACAAACCAACAACTAGGGACAGTCGGCATCCCCTCCATCTGTGTGAAAATCAGCCAAAAGCCTCACAGACAGACAATAAAACATCCACAGAATGCCTCAGACACCCATAGCAAATAACCACGAACTCTGCAAAGCCGTCAACCTTCTCATTTGCTTACCTGGAACCTAAAAGACACAACATACCGATCTTGGTTTATCTAGATCAACATACCTAGCACTGGCTACAGAGATCTGGAGCACTTTTAAAGCTTGTACATATGCAGGCGCCTTCAAAAGAGGTGATACTATCAGGTCATGCCAATACCTTCAATGTCAGTATATATAGTTTTTATATAATCAAGGGGGCACGTGCAGAGCACTGTAATAACACTATGTGCCGGTGTAATGTTTCTATTGAAGCCGTAATAGGATAACAAATGCCTGGCATAGGCAACACACCGATTTCCATAGCACACATGTGTAAGTAGGGGGGTAACCAAAGCAAGCGACTAAGAGTCTAATCAATGCCAAAGCTTATTTGTTATACAACACATGTAGGCCCCTTCACACCTCAGCGTTTTGTAGCTCAAAGCTACAAAACACTCAACATTAAAAATGCCATTGTCTTCTATGGATGCCTGTTCACACCTGAGTGCTCAAGTGCCTGTAGCAAAATGCATGTCAATCCAAATATTACAGGAGCTTCTTTTCAGGCAATATCAAGGGTTTGGGCCCATAGACATTATTATAATACAGGATTTATATAGCTCTAACAGTTTGCGCTGCACTTTGCAATATAAGGAAGACATTACAATCGCAATACAATTCAAGACAAGATGGCAAGGAGGGCCCTGCCCCTGAGGGCTTACAATCTAAAAGGGAGGGAAAGTGATACATGAGGAGTGAGACTATAATCGGACTGCCTATAAAAACCCACGTGTTAAATGCACTCACATTTAGGCGTGAACGCAGCCTTGGGCTCTATTCACACGAGCAGTTTTCCGCACAGAAGGCCTCTGAACATTAAAAAAAAAAAATGCATTGCAACGCCTACTGTTCAGCCTATTGCGGCGTCCGTGTGGTACAAAACCGCGCATCCTGCAATATAGTCAGAGCGCGATATTAGGCGTTGATCCCGCATGTTTGCGGCTATAATGATAGCCAAAAATGAGCGGAATGCGCACATATGTAAAAAATATATATGTTTCTGAAAACGCAAACACTATATGTGAATGGAGCCTTAGCGTAAACCAACATAAATTCTTCCTATGCTTTCTTTTAGTTCCACTTTGTCACAAAGACCTGATGCCTCCACACAGACATTAGTTTTCACTTCAGCCACCAATTTGTCACCAGATGGTGGTCTGGAGACCCTCACTGTGGTCATCAGTCACCCTATTTGTATAGAGGTGGAATCATGAGTGATGCTTTTTTTATACCTCACATTGCATGTAAACCCAAAGCTATGTGTTTACAACAGTATTTATTTTAATCACTTTTGTTTGTTTTTTTACTGCGTTATTGTTGTGAAATCCAGTTTCCGAACAGATTTCACCACATTTATGAAAAAAAAAAAAAAAAAAAAATCGGATATTTTTTTTTTTTTTTTTAAACCAACAGCATTAAAGTCATACTGCATTTTTTAAAATGAAGGTAAGCATGAGAAAGAATGGCCCTCACACGGACATGATTGTTTTTATCCACAAGTTCCAATAACTTAATTAATAAAACACACTTAATAACAAAGAGGAGCTTTGACTTTTATTAGACTGTAAGCCTGCGCCGTGGCCTTTTTTTTATCCTCAGGTTCCAATAACTTAAAAAGGAACATAGTTAGTTTGGGGCTATAATACAATCATAAGTTGGCCCCTAAATCATTATATAGAACAAATACGTTTTGACCTTGATTATACTGTAAGCCAATACTGTGGCTTTTTTTTTTTATCAACAGGTTCCAACAACTTAAAAAGCACAGTAGGAGGGGTGGCACTTACAGTCATAACTATGCCCCTAAATAATTACATTTAGTTAACACATTATAAATATAAGAATTCAATTTTTTTCCTAGAATGCATTTACACGTCTTAGTTAAAACATTACTGTATTTCCTCAGCATGGTTGCGGGTCTATGGGCATGCGTCTTTTGTTAACTTATGTAACAAACCTGCAAGAAAAAGCAAAAAAAAAAAAAAGAATCCCCTCAAAAAGTTGGTCTTGCCATTTTGAGAAAGCTGCCAAGTAATCTATGATGGAAAAATCTGAGGCCATTTGTATAGAATACTGCATACAGCTAAACATATCATAACATGGAGCACCTGACATTCATTGCCTAGTGTCCCAATCCAAATGGGTTCATTTACTAGAGAAGAAGAAGGTTCACTTTGAAAGTGAACATGCTGCTCTACTCATTTAGTAAATCAACCCTACTGGCTTTGGATTAGGCCGCTAGGCACTGAATGTCAGGCGCTCCATACCATAATGATGTGACATTTAGCTGAACATTTATTATGTGTATATTATTAATTTAATTGCCTCACAAAACAGCTTCTATACTACCAGTTGTATTCAATAAAGCAAAAAGTGACATGCAAAGTACATTAACATATAGCACCGAGTCAGAGTTAAAAACTTTCAATACTCTGCACTAAAGTCAAATCTGATTGTTTGCTAAAAGTTCCTGGACTTTGCACATCATTATTCTTTGCGCTGCTTTACCGAATAAACCTGCAGACTGCAGGCTCTACTCTTCATTTATGCTAAGATAATAAAACCAGCTCCGACTCTGAATTTGCAACATAATAACTAGCCCAAGCACAGCAAAGCTAAAAGCAGACTGCTCAGCAAGTCTATCATCTTCAAACAACGGAAAACCGACTTGGGACTGTTTCAGAACTGTGAAAAAGAAGTCTATATGCCATAATTAAAAATGTGCTTGTGCTTGCAAAAAGTTAAAAATAGTAAAATCCTACATACATAAATTGCTTCAAAAACCTGCCTCATTTACCGTGTTTATGGTAATATAATTCCAACTGACTCATCATAACTAGCTAAAGCAAAGATTTCCAAGATTACACAAAAAAAGAGAGCGATAGATAAGGACCACTCCCAGCCAACCAGGAGGAAAGTAAGGTTATAGGATCACAAAGCTCACCTGAGAAATATTCAGGAATGGGGACAGATCCTAATGAGTGACATTACAAGACAAGTCGGATGAAGAATGGACAGCTTCCAAATTTAAAATACACAGCAATGCAAATTACAATAAAAATGAATGCCGTCATTGACAATAAAACACTTCATATGTGACAATAAAAAAGGAAAACATCATGAATATTCGCAATCAATTAAACCAATTAGTATACAAATGGCTTGCACTGCCAAGAATAAGCGCAATAAAAAGGAAATGCAAAGAGTTTATTTTCCCATGTGATGAATCAGACTACGCAATCTAACAACCTATGCAAATAGCCAAGACAAAACGTTTGCCTAATTCACCTTGGAAATCTGATAATAAAGATTAGAACACAGAAGTGTGCAAACTGGAAACAGTCAGCGACCGGTTTCTTAAATTTTTACCACACCCTGTCCTTATCATGTATTTAAGAAGGATAAGAAAGATGGGAGATAGAGAGGCTTTTGGCAGGGAAAGCAATTAGAAACCCACAAAAGGTAAAAAGAGGCAAAGGAAATCAAACTTTACAATACTACAGTCCTGTCCGGTAAAGAGAATGGCTATCAATCATCTAAACAAGCGCTCTTCAACGTGTCCCAGGCGCTGCTCAAAAGCTGTTAGTAGACACTCACATATGTGTGTTGTTCAAACAAATTCGAGAGTCAGAATTACTACTAAGTGTAATAGATTACACACAAAAAAAAAGAAGATTTTGTTTCTCCGAAGTATGCCCTATTTTCTAATAGATGTCCTGATAGAAATCCTACAAAGAAAAATGTCAACCACAGAGACGCTGTGTCTGGGCCATTAGCACTATCCAAACACCTAGGTTAACCCATACTTACCAGAACTCAGAGGACCTAACCTGAGATCATCTGCACAAGATCACCAATAATCTGCAGGATCATGGAGGCACAAAAGGAGCCAATGGAAAATATTTATAGAATTGACAGAGAAAGAGGTCTACGGTTGTGAAAACAGGGTCTGTATTTTAGAAACATTTGTAGTATGTATTGCCGCAACAAAAACAATACGAATCATCCTACAGCCTGCTTACAATTGATGGCAGTTTCTAGAAAAATCGGGGTAGAGCTTTAGCTCAATGCACAGTACGATCCTGTTACAAATGAACAAAGGCAGAAATAGCTAGCATAGATCTACAGATACTACACTGCATTAACACAGCCCTGTTATTTTAAGAGCAGCTGCAGACTGCTCACATCGCTCACAAACAGGATCAAAGGTGAAGAACCCTTTCCTCTGCTGGGTCCCCCATCCATCACTCACTACATCATTGACATACTTCACAGGAAAATAGCCTATACCTGCAAGCAACGTGCAAATTAGAAGGACAAACATCAACAAAAAGCGAGCTTTTGATAACCTGTTGCTTCAGCTGGTGATGGACTACAAATCCCAGCATGTCATACCACTGGGACTTGTAATTACGCTACAATTGATGGGCTTGGTTGATCTGCCCAGACTACATTTTTGTGGTTGACAATGGCTAGGTAATATGAGACAAGACTGGCCCCCATAAAATGAGGGAGTGGAGCACTGCTGCTAAAGAAAAAAATAAAATAACTGAAGTCAATGATGGTGATAAGTTTAATGGCTACTCTGGTGGAAATCTGTGTAAGCTTTGCAAGATCTCGGGCCTGTGGCAGGCTGCTATGGCCCCTAATTACAAGTGGGCTAGAGCCGGCACAACTTGCAAAAACTGGTCAGAAATCCTTTGTAGCCTGATAGATCACTGACTGCCTACAGGGAAAAGGAGAGGCGACACAACAGTACTCGGCACCCAACTAGTGAACCCTCATCCTGGAAAGTGGCCACTGCCCAGCCTGCAGCCACAGGTGCCATTGAAGACACTGGGGTGACTCCAGGGCCAGACACTGGGGTGACTCCAGGGCCAGACACTGGGGTGACTCCAGGGCCAGACACTGGGGTTGTTTTTTTTGGGCTGGGGTGACTCTACAGCCATTAAATGGGGTCATTTTAGAGCTATAGAACAATGTGACTTTTAGACACTGGGATGATTCTACAGCTGTTGAATGGGGTGAGTCTATAAGTAAAGAATGGGTTGACTCTAGAGATTAGGGTCACTCTAGAGCTATAGAATAGGGTGGCTTTTAGAGGCTGGGGTGACTCTACACCCATAGAATGGGGTCATATTAGAGGTTTAGAAGTATGTGATTTTAGAGAGTGGGATGATTCTAGAGCTATGGAATGGTGTGACTGTATAGAATGGAGGGACTAGAGCTGTAGAATAATGCGAGTCTACGGTTATACAGTGGGGTGACTCTACGGAATGGGGTGGCCCTATATAATTTGGGGGTAAAAGTTAAGGTAGAGCCAAGCAGCTGTAACATAAAGCCGGACGATCCCCTTGTAATCCCGTGGTGGGTATCCTGGTAGGGCAGCAGCATGGTGTGTCTCGGATTATGGAAGCTGAGCACGTAGTGTAGACAGCCCAGGCACAGCCAGCGAGGCACACGGACACAGCCAGCGATGTCCCCCGGTACACACTGACCCCCTTCTCACCTTCTAGTCCTCTCACACCCGCCAGCAGCCACATCACCATCAGCAGCCCGAGCATTTCTGGGTGATCCGCAGACATGACCGCCGCAATAACCTCAGATCACCCGCTCATCCGGGGGTAGCCCGGGACACCGAGCCTTCCACTAAGCTGAATCGGGTGTAGACGCCGGGCTCCGGTTAGCGATCCGAGTGTTTGTGGGTAGATCCGAGTTGCTGCGCTCCAAGCCGATCTCAATACTCCCCGATCACTCCGCCCGGCTGTGCTGTACCCCGCGGATGTGCGCGGCTCTCTTTGTCTCCCGGCGGGTGTATCCAGCAGACTATAGCTTCCCCGGGGTATACTCGTGCCGCTTCGGACCCCCGCGGGTGTTTACAGTCTCGTAGACCCCCCCCGCGGGTGTACTCGGGTAACTCCCGACCTCACACTGGCGAATCCCGCACTGCAGCCACAGCTCAGTCTGGGGGGAGGGGGCGCGTCAATCACGGCGCTGTATCCGCCCACATGCCCTGTCAGCAGTCACCTCTCCTATTGCTAGTCAGCTACCAGCGGAGGCTTCAACCCAGAACGGCGCGGGACACGTGGGGGAACAGAGCGGCGCGGGCGTGTCCTAAGAAAAAGATGAATTGAGTTGGGCGGGCTAAGATGCGCCGGAGCCCCGCTCTCGCTTTTCCATTGGCCGCTTTTTCTGTCGCCATGGCAATACGGCGGAGGCGATGTCAATCACGGCAGGGTATCAATTGGGGCGAGCGGCCTCTTGCGGCTGAGAGGCGAGGCTGCAGCGAATGAAAGGTAAAGAGGAAGGAATAAAAAAGGGAGTGCAGGAAATAGGAAAGGAATAATGAAAAGTGTGCGGGGACCATTAAAGGGGATCTATCATCGCGCTCGTTTAATTTTTTCTTTTGCCTACAACTTGTGTAGCATATTCCCTTGTAGCTGGGACTCTGATCCCGCCCTATATAATGGCTGATGTAGTGTATGGTATAACTCTTGTAGCTATAAAAAACGTTGTATCCTAATATGAGGACCTGATCTGTTGTGATTGATGTTCTAACTGTATAATCAGTTACTATTGGATCGTGCATGTCATTGTTCTTCTACGATCTGATCCAGAGAGGCAGCTGCACGATGACTGAGCTTTGCCATTCCTTCCACACACAACTGTCACCCGGTCATCTCCATCTCTCAGTCTCTTATATCCGTTAATTGCTCTAATTGAACCCGATTTTTGCAGAGGCGGTCGGCAGAAAACAAAGTGGATTGGGAAGGGTTGCCAAACCAGCTGGATTAGTGAAAGCATTGAAATGAATTAGCCAAATAATCGCCCCTGCGCTCCAAAATAGCCATCCA
>NW_017306319.1:2677857-2682800 GCF_000935625.1 Nanorana parkeri | reverse complement strand
TAGCTAGCCATATGCTTGGCAAATACCGTTTCACACAGTATTCCCACCAGTAGATGGAGCATAGGAATTTCCTACGCTCCTCAGCTTCATCTAGTGGCGGTAATGGCATTCACCCAGCATATGGCTAGGTGGAAATTTTATAAATCAACTCCTTAGTGATTTTTAATGAACTCATAACTAATATAGTTGGTTTCATGTCTAGCTGGAGTTCAATTCACTGTACAGAAAGATGCAGCTGGAAAACAACCATCTCTAGTACAGGTGCATGTGAGGGCCATGAATGTTTGATGTGTTTCATCACTGGCAGACATCATAGCAGCCATCTTTAGGAATGTCCAGATGGACCAGATAAATAGTACAAAGCAGAATCCCAACACAAGACCAGAATAGTTACATGTATTTTACATGCTTGAAAGGTGGACAGATAGATGAATCACATTTGAGGTATTTGAGCAAGCTGAACAATTTTTTTAGCGAAAGTTTTTACATTTTTCCATTTGTTATAATGTAAAATATAGAATATTTGTTAACATGTAAAAGAAATGTATACAGATACAGTACTGAAATAAGGCTCTGCTCTAAAACAAATCACTTTGATATAAAAGTTAAGGTATAAACTGATAGAAAATAATAGGCATTCCTGTGGGTGACAGAATATAAGAGGCGTCTTCCGCTTGGGAAAAGATGCACCCACCTCTACCCATAGGACTGCATTCACACTATAGCGTTATAAAACTGCTGCACTCTATTTCATTTTAATGGTTTTTATGCTATTTCTGCTTTTTACTGTTTTTTTAATGAATCAAAACATACATTAAGAAAGCAGCATAATGTGTGCTGAAGTGCAGCAATGAGCGGTCAGATGTGCGGTAAAACGACATGCCGTGGTACAGCTTTTTTTCTAACTCTATATTGTGCAAATCCAGTCTTATAGTTTTAACTCACCACTGCCTGTCTGTTAAAATGTATTTACCATAAGGAAAATTTAATTACATTGCTACACTAAGGGTTTTTTCCAAAGCTTGCAAAAAAGTAATAATTGCAGCCAAACTGATTGAAAAAAAATTTGCATTTATTAAATGTTTACATTTTTGTAGTACATTAAAGTAATATTAAACTCTCAAACCTTTTTTTATAATGAATCCGTATCAAATAAATATACATTGCCCAGTGAAAAGTTTCTTTTTGCCCATTCACTTACAGTCATTGTGTTGCCAAAACAGCTGGCTCCAACTCTCTTAGCTCGGCTTTCCTGAACTTCCTTTCCTGTACAAGATCAGAAGGGACGGAGCAGCTTCAGCAGCTCTTTATCTACTAGCTGGCTTGGAGAAGAGGAAGGAGGGAGGGAGAAAGGAAGAGGAGAGGAGTGTATTGCCCTGCTGTGCCTGTATGATCGTGGAGACATACACAGCTTACTAGCACACACAATGATGGCTCCATAGGACCCTGCAAGGGAAAGGAACCACCCTAAAACAGGATATCAGGGCCAGTGCTCAGGAGCCCTGCTAGAACTTTTAAAACATAGAGGAACAGTATCCGTTGTAGGCGATTTAATCAGCATTTGAAATAGCTTGACTTCAATATCACTTTTAGATCTATGAGCCCCCTCTGCCGTGGTGGCAGATGAGACTTGCAGTATTTTCATTACCATATCCTGTAAATGGATCTATGAATGAATGACATGGCTGTACGGGTGGCACTACGACGCACGAAAAAATATACAAAATCCTGTGGAGGTAACACAATGCGCTACAGTAATGGAAGGGGGGTTATGGGCTGTGATCATGTTTCATATTATATTCTAAATTAGGGCTTAACATTTAACATGGTCTAAATAGGGGATTTATTCTTTTTAAAAGGTGAAATATGCACACTCACATTCAGGAATGGTGTTGCCCATTGTGTACGTGCCCTAACAGATGATACAAACCAGCAGAATGATCAAACCTCATACAGCAAGACTTTACCTATATCTAGCTTCTAAAAAAAACCTTCTCACCTTGATTTCTCTTAGCGATAGTAAATAGCATGACATACCAACATGTCAAGAGAATGCTGCCTGACAATACACTGGTACATATTTTTAGTATTATGCTATATTTGGAAACAGTAAATGTTCTTACATAAGGGCAATAAATATTTTCACTTGTGCATGTGACCGTGAAAAAATATAAACTAAAACTGTTTACAGCGCCTGGGTTAGTAGGAGTAACTATTGGCTGTACTTGAATTCAATATCTTTAAGTTATCTCAGTTCTTGTTGGTTATCTGGCCACATATAATGGTTTTTCAATATGTATTTTATATGTTTTGGTATATGTTTTCACCAACATGGTGACATACTTTGTATTCTGTATTTATTCACTTAATGAGCCCTCCAACGTGGATCATAATCTCCCCCAGGGGTCATGTAGTGCCTCAGGGTCAAGTGGACAGCGGAAGCTATGGTGTGTTTTTGATTTGACATGAACCCACTTGGAATGACAAGATGTCAGCATACACCTACGGATTAGATACGTGACAGCCATCACTATATGTTTTTTCCAGTTCTGTGTACTTGTAGCCCGTGTGGGATATTTTTAAGCACCAGAACCTTACTACATTAATGCAACACCAAAGAAGCTGACCCACAATCATAGGGCTAGGACATGCACTAAGGTGTGCCAGGGAACTCTAGGGGTGGTGAGGGTGCAGGTGGCAATAGATTAGCAGCTCATTGTGCTCTGGTTTTGGGGTCTCGGTGAGTTTGATGCAGGTCATGCATATTTTCAAAGCAGATAGACTCCTGGTACACAATAAGGTGAGTATGCAGGATAGGGATTAAAAGGTGTTCATGCTTAGTTTAGGGGTTAGGTTAGTGTTTTAGTGTTAAAGGATAATTAAAGCCTCTGTTTTTTTTTGCATAGCAGTAGATATATGCAAAAAGTGTAAAAAAAAAAAAAAAAAAAACGCTTAAACAGAGGTTAATACTCACCTGTGTCTTCCCTGCGCGCTCCCATCCGAAAAAGTGAAGATCCTCGGGCGGCCGCCATGCACCTTGGGGCGGGCGCATGCGCAGTTCACATTTTCGGCCAGGACGCGAGGAGAGACACAAGGAGAGACACAAGGTAAGTCTATGGACTCGTGCACCCGCATGCAGACACCATGGTAAAGGAAGTGCCAGCAAGCTCAGAGGAGTCAGCGCTGGATCGGAGACCCGTAGCAGAGCTGGAGGGACAGATGAAAAGTACAGGAAAGAAGAAGATCGGATTAAGAGACATCATTTAGGTAAGTGCTTTCATTAGCATTGGGGGGATGGGGGAAAAAAATTGACTTTAATGTCACTTTAAGTTATACTTGAGATGCTAAGTGTTAAGGTACCACTTCAGGCTAGCCTTCCTTAACTAGGGTGCTGCACAACCCTGGGGTGCCTTCTGGCTTTGTCAGGAGTGCCTTTAAACTTTTGCACTGGTCACCAGCACCAGGAACTTCCCCAGAATTCAGAAGAGGTCAGACGTACACCTCCGTCCATGCCTGCTCAAAGTCCTCTCCTCTGCCACACTGTGGTGAAGTTTATAAGGTAGGACTCTGATGTGGGGGAGAACTGAGAACTCTTATGTAAAGGGGGACTGAGGACTCTAATGTGCTCCTGATATGAAGGGGAACCTCTGATGTGAAGGGCACTCCTGATATAAAAGGGGGACTCTGATGGAAAGGGGGGGTCTTTTTATTTGAAAAGGGGGAATCTGATGTGCCACGTCATTGTTTTTTGGATAGGTCCTATTCCTGTCGACCATTATGTTTGAAAGTAAAAGCAAATCTCAGATTTTGGGTTGTCATCAGAACAGGAATAGATGGGGAATCTTCCAATGGGGACACTCGTTCTGGTGATCCTGCTGACCACCAGAGATTTGCCTCTCTTTGAAGGGATTTCCTCTTATTTCCTGTTGTGCCTATTGAAAAGGAAGTGAAATCTCCCCAATGGGATACAGATGGCAAAAAACGTTGACGGGTTTATAACCTTCCTTTACAAAACTTTTTGGCTTCAGTTCTACTTTAAATTTTAAGAGTTTTACAGTAATCAACAGCTGATGGTTAAACATTGTGTCTATGTAAGCATTCCATTACCATATTTAAATGACTGTAGACCAATATATACAAACTTGGCTACTAACAAAGAGTTGAGATTTCATATTTGAGCACATTAATATTCTATAAGACAGAACAAAGTGAGATCTGTAACAAATGCCATTCACACACTTTATGATCTCACCACACTGCCTCGCAAAATGAAATGTGTCAATAAGACGGTATTATATTTTGAATACAGTAGTGACTTAACACCAGAGCTCTTAAAACAAAAAATATATAAAACTTTCAATACATATTTGTTTTATCTATATAAACGAATAAAAAGGGGAAGACATTAAACATTCTCAAAGGATAAGAAAAATCAGCTGATATAAAAACAATAAAAAACACTCAATAAAACTTCAGAGCCGGTGTTCACGTGGCTGGATGACATACACGAGTGGGGAAAGATGTGCCTTTCATGTACAGTAAACTCACATCATGTGGCTGGTATCACATCTATGCACTAGTCATAGTTTTGAGAGAGTCGACTCTTTCTGTTGCCCTCAGCACATTTCAGGCTTTTAATTAGTGCTAAATGAGGTATGCAGCCTGGACATTTACACTTTCAAGTATGATTCATTAGCTGACTCAAGCTGAGGCCAAGTCATGGGGTCTTCCACACACACACCTGTTTAGAGGCCAGGAAGTAAAACACAAACACCCAGAAGAGAAATAGGTGACAGTGCTGACAAACCCTGAAGGCATGAAGGTATGATTTAACTGCTTCACAACAGCACGCCAGGAAGCATTAATCTAGTTACATACTGAGATATATACAACGCTTACCTTGTATGCTAAAGTGGCATTATAAATAAATAAACACGCGCACA
>NW_017306319.1:2621675-2677658 GCF_000935625.1 Nanorana parkeri | reverse complement strand
TATATATATATATATATATGTGTGTGTGTGTGTGTGTACACACACGCATTAAATCAATTTGAACATTAACACAGATTCAAAAATCTATATCAAGTGGGAAGTGCCCTGTTAAAATCCAGCTGCAGAGATCTTCACCGTAAGGGCTAGTTCACAGCAGCCCCACTGCGTTCCGGACCAATTGGTGCCGGAGCGCACTGGATCGCATTCCGGCTGGCTCACTTTGTTTTGGGGTGTGAGGGGGCATGGCGGTGTATTGAAATCAATGGCACCGCATCCATGCCCTCCGGCCGCAGTGCAATCGCCCACTCCGGAATATGTGGCACATCAATGCGTTCCGGTGCACCATGCCAACCAAGTGGACCTTCCTTTGAAGTCAATGAAGATCAGGGTAAGCATGCACAGGGTCTGGATGCAGAACTTAGGTCTTGAAGAATTTGTACAGTGCAAGGGCAGGGCACATATGAAAGATCTCCCAAAGCTGCATTTTAGATAGATAAATATATAACATTGCAAAAATGCTGGGGAAGGGGGGCTCAAAAATAATAAATACATCAAACTGCACCTATCCTATACACCAGTTGTGGTAAACTTACTTAATATAGGGGAACCCAAGTGTGGCACTTGAAATCACAAAAGGACATACTACATTAGATGGTCAGAGACTGGGGGCATGCAACAAGAGATTGTCAAATACTGTAGACATGCTACTACAGATAGGGTTGGACACTAGTGATATGCTCTAGGACCTTGGTTCTCAACTGGGGGATCGTGACCCAAAAGTGGGTCGCGACCGCGTGTTCAGAGGGTCGCTGCATGCCTTCCACTTTTCTAGGTGAGAGGCTCCTCTGCCTCCCCCTAGCGCAGCACTGTCAGTTCTCTCGCCATGCGGCCATTCAAAATATGCTGCCCGGCGCCGAGTGTCAGCTTGAGGTGGGGTGGGCTGGGAGTATCAGTGCGATGTAGCTCCATCCATATGTGCATCGCATACAGCTCCCTTGCGTGCCCTGTAGAGGTGCCTGGACCGAAGTGATGTCACATTCTGGCTCCTGGCACCTCTACAAGGCACACAAGGGAGCTGTACAAGCAATGCACATATGTAAGGAGCTCCGCCACAGCACAGCAGCCCTGGACAACACTGGACCCCAGGCTGAGGATCCACTCCAGTTCTCTTAAGGTAGGGAGACTGGGTGGATCTTAAACTTTTTTTTAAAGAATAAAACATTTTGCAATGTGTCTGTGAATGTCTGAGTGTGAGATTGTGTCTGTGGTTGTGTATGTATGTCAGTGTTTTTGAGGGCCCGTTCACACTAGTACAGTGCATTAATCGCACAGTATGGTGCAATTAGCGCACTATACCATGCAATCGCACCTACCGTGCATTCTGGTGCGGGAGGTGTGTTGCGTTGCCATTCATTCGAATGGTACCCCAAAGGCACCACCCACAGTTGGTACGCCCGCATTGGAACGTGCGGTACCCTAATGCTGTGCGTTCCATTGCAGTGCGATTTGGGTCGTGACTTAATGACCATGGACTTAATGTTTGTCCTGATGTTACACAGGCTGAGAACCACTGGTCCAGGAGATACTGCTAGAAATCAATGCCATTACAGTCAGCGCTCCCTACAGCTCTCTTAAACTTTTACTGGCATCATATTTGATATTCCTCTTAGCGAGATTCATTATAGAATGTTACAGGAAAACATACACAATAGTGAAAAAAGAATGGACAGCACAGAAAAGGTAAGGAATTGTGAAATAAAATTTAGCAAACTTTCACCAGTAGATTTCAGGTTAATTAATATTTTCATTGTCTATAGTAAGAACGTACGCAAGTAAAATACTGACTACGGCCTGATGGAGCCCAAGGGCTGCACAGTAGGCACCAAAGGGCCAAATGTGTCCTGAGGCCGCAGGTTAGGCACTGGGGCTTTACGCTAATCACATTCACATGCATCACTAAAGAGCTTTACAAGAAGACCATGTACTGCATAACATTATCCTCCCTGCAAGCAGTCACAGTAAGCATGCTAAACAGATAGATGATAGCTAAATCCAAAGTGTAATTGGTTTGGTAGACCACATTTGTTAAAATGGAGAAGAGAGTGGAAAAAAAAGTGTCTACACGTTATATAAGGTCATGTCGTAGATTCACCTTGATTAACTGTGTTTTCTACTCTTTTGTTACATGAAGGTCTGGGGTTCCTTACAAGTCCTTGTGCATTCTTCATCTAATAGCAGCAGCCGGAGCTCCTGTATTCAAATCAGTATTTGCAATGCAGCATATATTGAGGAAAATGATTCGATTAACAGGGTCATTGCTGATGAATCTATAAAGGTACCACGTCAACATTTTAAAGCTAGCATCGGTTTTCTTTCTCATTGACAAATTTAGAAGAAATTCTGCTCTTCAGTCATTTAGATGATATTGAAATTACTGCATCAGCATACAACTAGCAATTTCAAAAGGAGAAGTAAGCAATGCCAGACGCATATTTTATCAGTGCTGGTTGCTCTATCGTTAAAGAGACTCTGTCACCAACTTAAAAATTATAGGGGAAAGCCGTAAAAATCAAGTATTTTTAATCCTTAGTTGCAGTGCTTTTTCCCCCATTAATTATAATGTATTCACATGTAATGTGCTTTTGAACTTTATGGAAAATTTGACAGCTCTAGGAAGAGTCAGTTCCCTAGTACAGCCCTCTTCCTCCTTGCATTTCATAGCCCTCTCCTCTTCTGGGGTTGTCTAATCACTGTCTGTGCTGGCCCAGCTCCTTGCCCTTCCCTTCACTATCCTACATAACCTTTTATGTAGCTACCGGGGGAGAAGCAAAGGACAGTACTATAGAGTGCCGATGATTGACAGGTCTGAGTTTGCTGGAGCTGCCGGCATGATATAGCTGCAGCAAGATAGCTGCGCCCAGCAGAAGTCTCATGCCTTTTGGATGTGTACACAAGGGAGGCTTTTACAGATAAATAACATGCATAACATACGTTAAATGCAGAGATAACCTTATGATAAGTTTTTTGTTAAAATGAATGGTCTGGCGACAGGGTCTCTTTAACCTACAAAAAATGTGCCATTTCATTGTAAGATGCCAGTGGTCAGCATGCAGCCAGTCAACTGACAATCTACATTGTCAGTTGACTGGCTGCATGCTGACCACTGGCATCTTACAATGAAATGGCACATTGATGCTTGGGTCCCTAAAGTATATTTCTACGTTTGCAGCTTAATTGGCATAACACTTATTTCATATTTGTTACATGTTCCTATTCACATATGGTAACTTACATTTTATTGGCTCTTCAGTGGCCACCACCTGGCTCCACAAAAGTCAACTGAAGAAGTTTAGGAGGTGGTCGAACAGTGACTGCATCCAATAAGATAGAGTCAATGTTCAGGTATTCAGGCAGCTGTGGGTATCTGTATACAATAGCCAGCAGAGGCTGTTTAGGGTGGATGGGGGAATTGAGTAATTGGGTCTGAGGGAGAGAAATCTAGCCATATATGACCAGCGGCAGTTTGTCATTTTTCTTCACATTGCCATATTTGCAAAGTAGGAGACACTGCCAATAGAGTCCTATGTATAATCCTGCTCAAAGGAAATAACTAAGAAGATAGGACATATATTTTTACAAATTATTTTTAGCTTTGCAGCAGTGGGGGTCCCTGGTTCGAATCCCAGCCACGTCACTATCTGCAAGGAGTTTGCATGTTCTCCCTGTGCTTGTGTGGGTTTCCTCCGGGTACTCCGGTTTCCTCCCACACTCCAAAGACATGCTGGCACGTTAATTGGCTCCTGTCTAAATTGGCCCTGTATGCATGTGAGATAGGGACCTTGGACTGTAAGCTCCTTAAGGGCAGGAACTGAATGTGCACTATGTAAAGCGCGCATAAATTGTCAGCGCTATATAAATTAATAATAAACTTTAATAAATAAAAGTGGAAATACACTTTAAAAAAGGTTGTGTGCCTTAGGATAAGGAAAAAAAGTAGATTTTTCTGATAACCAAGTTTACAATTTGTCATAGCCAGTACCGTTGAATTATGTTTTAAAGTCATATAAAGTTTTCATTGTTTGGATGGTTGATGTACAATTTATTAAAATTATCAGTATTTGCTAATCAGGGAAGGGAGGACTTCCTGATGTACTGAAGACACAATACCAATTGTCAGCTAGTGCAGGTCATTATAGACAGTGAGCACTCCATCATAATTCATTTAATCCCATGGTAGCCAGATTTTCATGTCAGTGTGTGTTAGACAGTTTTAGCATTGGTGTCAAGAGTCAAGGAAATGTGTAGTGTAAGCCAACGGGAGAAGAAAGAGGAAGAAAGGATGTTTCCCAGTGAGACTAGAAAAAAAAGTGTATCTAAACCCAAACACCTAAAGTGCATGTCAGGGCAAAATAAAAAAAAACCATATACAGTACATGATGCAATACATGAAAAATGTCCCTTATCAATTTAAACAATCCATATATGATGTGGCTTTAGAACTCCTTTAAAAAACACTATCTTGTTTAGTTGTCAGTGCTCTATCAAACTAACTTTAATTCTACTTTAACAATAGATTTTTCTTTTAGAGCCAGAACGTGCTATTGGCAAGCCTGAGAACCATTGAATTTAGCCCAGAGACTCTGGCTAATCCATAAGACCTCCAGGTTGTATGTAAACTCTGACCTATTCCTCCATTGGCTGTCTGGAGTAGTGACATTAACATCACTACTCTTAGGTACACAGCAGACTGGAGAACTAAAGCATATCTAAACAAAAACAATGTAATACATTGCAGCTTAGTAGTCCTTAGATGTGGCAGCTGTATTCTTTTTCCTTTTTTTTAACCTGGTGATTCTGCCAGTAACAAGGTAATCAATAATTGATTTATGTAATATAAACATCATAGTTAAAGAGTCATGTGGGATGCAGCCGATAAGTTGACTTTCCAGCTACTTTAATTATTCAAACAGATATATATATATATAAAAAAAAACCACTTTTAATGGTATATTTGACAGACCAAACAGGACCAAATAGGTGAAGTTTATTGATAGGGTTTACATTCAATTTAAAGTGTAGTTCCACTTTTGCAGCCAAATTGGGATAATGCCTACTTTCTATTTGGTATGTTGGAAATACACCAGCACGTGCTGATATATATGATTGTATTAGTTGTGTAATGATGTCTTTTGAGCTGTAGATGGCGCTGTAGTGCAATGTTAGTCTCTATGCTTATGCATGTTTTATCTATGATATACACAGGAATTTTTTCTATCTATATGCTTCCTGCAAAATGCTATATAATGCTTGTATTCTGATGTAATGCCCTTATAAGCAAGTGAAGCTTAAATCAGCATTCCTCAAGATCTCAGTACTTAATCTAAACATATAACCATCAGGTTATTGGCCCAGACACTAAACAGAACATTGCAAGTCAACAAGAGCCGCATCCAAGCTACTGAAAGATGGCAAGCTGTTCAGATATTAAGTTTGCAATCACAAAGCTCAACAATAGCATCTACCAGCTATGGAAGTTCAAGCAATACATTGCATAACTTTCAAAAAAATAAATACAATTCTGCTTATATTTTAAAGTGCTTTTTATTTGCTTCAAATTCCTACCCTGCCTCACCCTATGTAATGTTAAGGAGGGGGCTGCGCAAAGTTATGTTTACTCTAATTAACCCTGTCTGTACTATGCTGGCAGATCTCATTATCATCTGTAAAGTAGATTTGAACACTGGATGTCATGACAAAGGGTTAAAACCTTTGAGACATTGTATGTTAACGAGAGGAAGCTCAGTCTGGCACTATAGTTTCACTGCTCAGAGAAGCCTCGAATCTACACAAAGGCCTTCACCAAAAAAACAGATAAAAGGTAAGAAATATATTTATAAAAATGTTGTGCTGTATGAATGGGAACACATAACAAACATATAGAGGAGTTTTCTCAAATTTGACTGTAAAAGTGGAACTACACTTAATGCTTTGCACAGCGGTGCTTTCTCTTCCATCAGCTACCAAAGAGAAGACATGTGTGGCCAGAGGGTAAAGAAGAAGGTGGACATGTGTTCTCTAGTAGATGTGTTTTGAGGGGCAATGACAGGAGTCAAAACAGGCTTCCTGTATATTGCCTCTATCACACGAACATGTATTATCCATGTAAGTTCTTCTTTAGTTCTTGAGGAACATTTGGTATAGAAGTGTGTAGCAATAGTTGCACATGTGCCTTCAGATTCTGGAGGAGAGAGCAAAGAAGTGTTACTATACGGTTATGTCTATTTACCTTAACAGCTAACAATGACTAAGCGAGCAGGAATATAAGAAAATAACTAGTTCAGTAGATTATTATTTTTTGCATAAGGTACATTCTTATTCTTCTAAACATGTGCTGATCACATGGACTGTGGATATGAGGTCATTTGTTAAATGAATTCATTTGTAACCAAGCTAATCAAGTTCACTATGCACTTTCGCAAAGTAGGTGTCCTTGTTTGTTCTGTTGTGAGATTTTGTTCAGCCAAGCACATATGCAAACGTTGCTAAGCAAATTAATTCATAGCATAAGACAGCCATCTGGGAGTGCATTATCATTAATTATTCCGTTAACGACTTTAGCAGTTTAGCTTGCCCATAGTCTTTGCACCTCTGGATAGTGCTGCTTTTAATGCTTTAAAGTGTCAAGGATATTGTTCCTCATACAGATGTAGTTTGGTAGTGGAAAAGACTAAAGTACATTAACTAAGCAGCAGAGGGTAGCCACAGGTAGAACACAGGCAGATGTCGTCTGGTACACGATGGGTGGGAGTCATCTGCCTATCATGATTCACATACAGCAACTACATACCTGAGGAGCTGACCCGATACTTAGATAATGTATAAAAGCCTCAAAGTCTTGGCAATATTTTACATTCATATTCAATACTGAACAGCAAGGCATTGGCGTCTGCTGGCACAGAGATTTTCCAAGAAGTTATAAAAGTTTTCTGTGCGGTGATAAGCATATCCAAGAGCCAAATGTGCTTGTTAGTGCCCTCTGGGGAGCTCAACCTGGGAGCATCACTTTCATGCTGTTATGTACCACAAGCCCAGGTACACAATTTGTCAACCATCATAACTACCTAAAATCAGGGCCACATTTGACCTATGTGTGCTTTCCCTGGTGTTTTTGCCCATGACTACAGATACACTTATAGACTTAATCAGTTTACTTCACCCCTGACTTTTCTTTAATCCACATAAGCTGTAACCCACCACCTTCCTTATCAATGTACCCCCATGTAAAAGAAAATAAAGAAAACATTTTTTGTGGAGTTTTGATGGAAATGATGACATATGAAGATGCTGTATGGAGTCCTTTTTGGGGTTTTTTTGGCAGGTAAGGATTTGGGTACTACAATTCTGAAATCAAGTGTTTAGAAACAGATGCTGATCATCACACTTGGATTTGTGACAGGGCTATGTAGGTCTAGGATAGCATAGCTTCAGATGGGCCGCAGGGTGCTTTTGCAGAAAAAAAAACATTTCCTTTTAACTTGTGTTGTAATCAGAGCCATAACTATGTGTGATGGGACCCATTAGCAAAACATATATGGGCTCCTTAACTCTTTAATCTCCATCTCAAACACAATTCTAGTTATACAGAATACATTATTGCTCTCATAGCAATTGTGTAGAGGTCCCCAGACTTTATATACAGTCTTTACTTCCAAATATATTTGTCCAATGCTATTACTACATGCATAAATCGTTGTCCCAGAAAGCTCTGGGACATCTGTACTTTTGGGTCCCATAGCAATTGTATGCTCTGTTATGACTATAGTTATGATTATGCCCTATATACCAAAAGCGGTAACCCCGAGCCACACTCGGGATTACACTGTAGCGTCACTTACCTTGTCCCTACGAGCCCCGCTGTGTCCTCCTGCCAATGCCGGCATCTGTCTTCCAGGTTCCTTCCCCGCAAGCGCCGGTGTGGCAGGGGGGCGGAACCGGCGAGAAATTCAAAAGTTAAAAATAGAAAGGAAAAAAAAAGAAAAAATACTGACATAATCAGACCGCCAGAGACGTTAAGAACTGTTAGAAACCAAAGATTTGTTATCCTTACCATCTTGTCTTGAATTGTATTGTGATTGTAATGTCTTCCTTATATTGTAAAGCGCTGCGCAAACTGTTGGTGCTATATAAATCCTGTATTATAATAATATCAACAATTGCAGATCTTTCTTACCCATCACCTATTTTTATAAATTAAAAATAACAATCTATTACATAAGAGAGTACCAAACAATGGGCTGTTTTAGATGTCCTGGGGGCAAGAATGAGCCCCTCTGGTAGAACCACTTATCATACAGCAAGGCTTTTCCAGCATAGAAATTCTCCCCATGGGCCTGATCTTTCCTCTGCTGTTGTTGTGGGTCTTGGGACTGGATTCCATCCTGTACAGACCATACAAGATTGAATTATTACACTGTTTCACTAAGATCATATTAATGTACCAATCATAATTGAAATAAGCTGTTATCTCAGAAATTATTGAAAGTATCAAAGTGAAAGGGGATTATGACTACTTCAAACAAAACAAAGTTGTTTTTAAAAGCTGACATTCTTCGGGTGGTCTCATAAGTAATGCTTTCAATTGTGCTATGTATACATGTGCAAATCTTTTAGACAACGAAAGGTCTGATATTTGGCTTCCATTCAAACAATTGCTAAGCTCCATATAGACACAACTGTCAATTTGTACCCACTGAAACAATTTTTCATCACTTGGCTGTTCTAGGAAGACAGATCTCAGATTGTGCCTGTATTTTTCTGTGAAAATCCCAAACAATGAAAGGTTCCTCTCAGCAGCTTGGCTAATTTTGGCTGTAAGCTCCCCTGTGCTCTCAGGCTCCTTAATGAAAGAAAATTCCCAGCAGGCTGTCATTCTTTTTACTTTCAAATGTGGCTGACTGTTATTCCTTTGCAAGTTGCTGTTTAGAAACTCTAATTTATAATAGTTGTTATCCATTACCAGGTGGCCATACATGATCTAGCTGGACTGTTACTGGGGGACTCTCTACTACAACAGAGATGCTTTGGTTACTTAAGTTGAGTTTTTCTGATGCCAAGTTCTTTACTGAAACACTAATTCACTGCTAGTCAAGCACATTTATTGAAGACATTTTTTAATGAAACACTAATTTACCGGAAGTCAAGCACATTCATTACAGGTATTTGAGCAACTTGTTGTGCTGGGTGTAAAAGGCAAATGATGGCATGTGAAGATGAGATTATTAGCATAAAATCCTTATTTGCTGGGTGTTAAATGTAGAGTAGTCCTAAGTAGGAACCAGTAATACATTACTGATACAATCAATAATTAGCTATTTGAAAACACTATTTAAAAATGGTCAGGGCCAGTGAACACAGCATTGGCCATATTGTATATGAACAATGTTACTTAAACCTGGATTTCGCATTGGCAAATATATATCCAATGTTAGGCAAATGGAAAATCATAAACCCAGCTGGGGAATTGACCGTATAAGTCCAGTGAATTCTCTGATGAGTGTCCAGTGGCAAATGATCAACACATAATATGTAAAAATTTTGAGCAATTTATGAGAACTGAAGATGTTTGAGAAAGACCCCTATCACCAGGGGTGTCACCTGGAGCGGGTACTGGGTGACACCCTGCTGTGTTGTCATTGCACATGCGTGTGACATCATCACGCAGTGTGATGTCATTACCCACGTGCATGATGACGTCACACGCTGATATCTGCCAGCAGCCATATTGGTGATATTGATGACTCTGGCAGAGAGAGGAGGGGACCAGGTTTGCCACCTGGTCCCCTCCTCTCTCGTGCAGCTGTCAGGCTCTCGGTCCATGACCGAGTGCCCGACTTTTCTAACAGTCATTTTGGTGCCACCCCTCCAATGTTGTCCCCCGGGTGCAGACCACACTTCCAGCACACCCCTTCTGACGCCACTGCCTATCACACGGTCCGATCGGGAGAGGATCTGTGCACAGATTCCCTGCTGATCAGAATGGATTTCACCGTTTGATATCCGTGTCCATCCAGAATTTTCCTCCATTTTGCGATTACCGGACCCTTGTTGGTCCATGGGGAATCAGATATAAACAGAATTGTATCCATTTACATCAGATTACCCCCGATCCGGCACGATCAGGTCCAGCAAAACAGAACTCTGTTTGCTGAATCTGAACTCTCCATTTGTTTTTCTGGACCTGGCCAGAGCCAGTGGGAACCAGATGTAAACAGATGCCCATCCGTTTAGATCTGGCTGCCTATAGACTAACACAGGGCTTCCGATCCGGTCCACCTGAAAAGGCAGACCTGACCAGAAAGCCCTTGTAAAAGAGCTCAAAAGGTAATGTTGCTGGCAGTATTTTCCAACACACAGCAGATTTCTGTCATCTGGAACATCTGTGTATTCCAGTGTATGGTCCGCCAACTACACAGGAGTAATGGTCATGTCTCTGAGGTAGGTTGCTTTATATCAACTGACGATGATGAAGACAGCGTAAGTAGTGAAAAGTTCTGTGTACTTTGTAAGTAAAGTTACATGTTTAAATACATATAAATAGATGTAATAACCAACTATAGCACATATTTTAGGTTTACCAAACCTTAAGTGTGTGTCAAGCCAAAAATGTATTTATGTAGTTTTGGATGGAGTGAGGAAGGATTAGAACTCCTGTCTGGATTTTAATTGCTATCTGGGCAGCAAATTTCACCTAACTTCCTTTCCTGCTGACAACAATTTTACCAGACAGGAAGTAAGAGAAAGTTTGTAACAGGCACACATACGTAAAGAAAAAGCGGACAGGTGCTCTAGCCTTCCTCTACTCTACTAAAGAAAAGCATTTTTTTTCTGTCTGTGTTGCTGTTGGAGAGTTCTCCTTGCTTCCTGTCTAGTAACACATTGTCAGCAGGACAGAAAGTGAGAGGTAAACATCCCTTACTCAGCCCCAGATAAAAAAAAAAAACAGACAGGGGTTCTGTCCCATCTCAATTGTATCTAAAGCTGGCCATAAACTGCTTGAATTTCACCCAAGTCCTACTGCTTTTTTCAAAAATTCTTGACGTCACTCCACGTGTCTTCCATTGAGAACTCCAAATCCCTCTGCCACGTATTTGGTTGTACATGCATTTTAAGAATTCATATAATCTTCATTTTATCAAAAATAAATATATCTATGGATTTTTATTTATTACTGGTAACACGCAAGCCTGAACAACCACATTTTTACCACCTTGTACAGAGACTATGAGACTACAGACCCTGCTCGGGAGACAATCTTGTATTTATTTTACACAATGGCACGTGGAAACTGATTGGCTAAAGCTGCAATTTTGTGATGTAAAGTTTGTTGATTTTATTTTTCTATGCCTTGGATCATTGGCTGTGATCGTTTAGAAGCCAACATTAAAGGCTTTGTAGACTAATTTTACTATAGTCGTAAAGTGAGAAATACTCTTTGTGATCTCTTATCAGCAGTACATTCCATTAGCATTAGTAGAAAATCCAAGTGCACACAGGCTTGTATAAGACAAAAGCAGAGACTGTAAGAGAGGCCCCACTTTCATCACACATGCATGTCATGCTTAATATGTTTACCAAGTTCCTGCAATAGAATAACCATAACTTTAAAGAGTGGAGGAAGCAATAAGAGGACAGCTTGAACTGCTGCATTGCAATCCAGTAATTACATAGGGTGTGTTAGACTGGTCACTCAGGCATCCAGCAGAATTTATAAGAGCGATGGTTTTTAGAGGGTTTGGAATCCACTTATAGATAAGAAATTCCTGTTTCATGAGAGCAATTTAGATCAGTAAAAGGCATGGAGAGATGTTCCATGCAAAACCAATTTGTGAAATGTCTCTATCATGCTGCTATGTTTAGTTTTCTCTGTATTATATATGAGTGTTCTAAAAAAGTGCTTTATTCACAAGAGTTCAATGGGTCAGGCTACGCACGTATTAAAAAGGTGGCTTTCTTATGAACAATGCTAATAGGAGGATGGAATGTGAAACATCGCTAAGCATGCTGAATGTTTCATGAGTTAAATTAGAAAGTAAGACTGTGAGTAAAGCAAACATATATGCTGTGTAAACAAAATGTAAATGGGGGTTTAACCTTTGCATTTTGCCAGACGAGAAGTACTATAAGGGCTCAGCTCTGGCGGATTGTTCCAAACACAATACAACCTAATGAAAGCATTGCTAAAATAGCACAGAATCTGTAAAAAGATGACATTTTTTAACTTGTATATCGTATGACCGAAGCTGAGACTACAGCCTTAGCAGCCAACAGACAACTGCTATTAGGCCCAGATGCAGAGAGGGGCCTGGTCCATGTCTGAAACAGGATCGCAAAAGAAATTGCTCACTTAATATATTCATCAGTTTCCCCTCTCAGAGACAGATCGCTCTTATTGCTCCTTCACGGGCTGAAAAGCGCAGACTACATTTCAAAGCATTGATCAATGCCTGAGACAGCTTATCTCTTCTTCTTCCTTAAGTTGGGTATACATGGTTAGGATTCATTTTCAAAATAATCATTCAGTTTTCTAATAGTTAATGGGGTCAAATCAATGCATATTTTGACCATGGTAGTGGAAAGAAATGGAAGAAGCAGAATGGAGAATTTTCCTTGAACGAACAAAATTCTAACAGTAGATGTTGTTTTTGTTCATGGAATTCTATTCATTTCCAAAATCTAATGTTAAAACAAAATGAAATTTCAAACGACGTTCGTCAAGTTTCTGATAGCATTATCGAATGTTCTGATGCGATTTTCAGTACCAGCGTCGGTACAAGATTCTAACCATGTATACCCAGCTTTAATGTACAGCACAGGCTGGGCAAAGCAGAAGCTAAACACATCTGAGAGTTATCCATCTGGAATGCTTGCATACACTTTGAATATGTTTATTTACAGTTGCCACCAGTGTTAAAGGGTATAGAAATTAGCCCTATAATGGTAGATGATAGACCACCCACCTCTGACCAGTAATGTTATTAGGGTGCAGTACAGGTCACCTGCCACTGATATGGATCCTGTCACAATGATGCCCCTGCATAAGACACTATATAGGACATTTATCCCTGTTTGTTAAAAAAAAAAAAACTAAATTCAACTTTAGACCTTTAGGTTTGCTTATGATGTCCAAACATATTTAATTAAATTTGTACCTCTGGGCTAAAAATAGTTGGCCTTGCTGTGTTCAGGGTCTGGGTCAGATGGCCTTAAACCTGCATGTTGAGTCACCTGACAGTATTTTTTTACATTTTTGGACACTATAATCCTGCCTCCCTACTTTTGAGGGAGATATACATTTTGAATTTAGGTCTAAATCAATATATTTGAAAGCTTTTAATAAAAAAAGCCATCTCATGTACTCAGAAACCTTTTTTTCCTTTCGGAAAGTGTTATTTTCAGTTCCAGTGCATTTTCCACTGGTCTTTCTACGAGTACTTTGTACTCTCCACTGAAGTAATTCCTCTGGTATTTTTCATGTGCAGATGAGGATCATGGGTAAGTGTTTTGGTTAATTAAAGACCTAATGCTTGGCATTATAATAATAGGTCTAATCCACAAAGCCTGAGAAAGCTACTGTACCAGATAAGTTTGTAGATTTTACTCTGGTATACCTTCATTATTTTGATGTAGTTGTTTTGGTTCTCTTTGCCTTCCTCACTATAACTTGACTGCTTATTTTGCACTTTACCAATTTGGTATTGTATAAAATGAAAAATGTTTAGGGACCACCTTTTAAAAAAAAAAGTTTGTAAAGTGCCCAATGAATATATATATATATATATAGAGATCGCCTGAGGGTTGCACAGCAAGCTTGGAATCATAGCAAGCCCTCATAGCCCCATTATAACTTTACCAAAGCAGCAGGCTGCTTCTTTATTCACCTCATTTGAACACATTTCATTCCTATGCATGCTAGCAAAATACACTTTTATTTATATTAACTATACAACTATAACATTTTTACAAGGTTTTGAAAACTGTTAATCCACAAAAATGTGTTGTCATACGAGCAGCATCAGAAATGTGGCATGGGTATATCACTGAAGTTTGGCTCTTGTGGTAAGATAATATTACAAACGTGCTCAATGATTTTCTTTCAAACCACCCAATTACTCAGATGTCCATATACTGTATACAGTTACTCCTCACTTAAGAACTTAGCTGTTTAAAGACCGCGTGGTCTTATGACCAGCTCTCCCACCACTCGGTATTGTACATTGTGGAAACGGGAGTGGAGCCTTCTCACCCTTGCTTCACACCCTCGCATCACTCAAGCATCTCACCCTTGCATCGCTCCCTTGCATCTTTCAAGCATCTCACCCTTACATTACATCCGCAACCGGTCAGTATTCACTACTGTACTCACTACTGTACAGTACTGTAAATTAGTGTTCACAATCTCCAAGGCTACTGTACATATTTTGTCTATTTAATTTTGTACTTTATGTGTACCCCATAGTAAAAGATGTAAGAGAAAAGGAAGAGCATGACTTCACCTAGAGGAAGCACCAAGAGACAAAGGAAGGCTATTGATCTTGATATGAACATAAAGATCATAAACGACTATGAAGCTGGTAAGAAAGTTAAAGGGATAGGACGTTACCTGGAGATAGAGCATTGGACCATTTCAACAATCTTTACAGATAAAGACAGAGTGAAAGAGGCAGTGAAAGCATCAACAAGATTTGAAGCCATAATAACTAGACGGCAGAAAGGCCTCATTCATGAAATGGAGAAATGTACTTGCAATCTGGTTTGACGGCCAGATACAATAAAAAATCCAATGAGCTTTTTAAGAATTCAAGCCAAGGGATGCAGTATCTTTCATACTTTGAAGGTATGTGAAGGCGCAGAATCAATGGAAACGTTTAGAGCAAGCCATGAATGGTTTCAGGGGTTTTGTTGGAAATTCAACCTGCATTAAGGTCCTACATACACAAAGAAGCTAAAAAAAATGGCTGGTTTCAAGGCTTTTAAGGACAGGGTCATCTATTGCTCTGAGAACCCACGTGCATTGAAGCAAGTTAGTAAGCACACGCTGCCTCTTTACTATTGTGTAATTAACAAGGCATCTATGACACAAGCTTTATTTGAGGATTGGTTCATCAACTGCTTCAAACCCTCGGTCAAGCATTACTGTCTGGAAAAGGGCATTCCCTTTAAAATTATAATTCTGCTTGACAATGCCCCAGGCCACCTCCAGCATCTTGATGATCTACACCAGGATGTAAAGTGAATGTATCTGCCTGAAAACATGGCTGCTATCTATACAGCCAATGAACCGTGGGTTATAGCTACGCTCAAAGCGTACTATTTGCGCACAACGTTTTCCAAAGCTGCAACAGCAACAAGTGATGAAGTATCACTTCATGATTTTTGGAAATCATACATTTTACATTGCATAAAGAACATTGAATCAGCTTGGGAGGAAGTAACAGAAAAGTATATGCAAGGCATATGGAGAAGAGGCTAAAACATTTTGTGAAGGCTTTGGCAAATACTAACATATTGATGTCATTAATAAAAAAAATTGTGGAACTTGCTATTGTGCTTAATTTACATGTTGAAGTGGAAGATATTGAAGAATTAGTGGAATATGTTGAGGGAGAACTAAAGATTTAATAGAGTTGGAAGCACAGCAGCACTTGGAAAAGGAAGAAGACGAGGAAAGAATGGAAGAAGTACAAAATAAGTTTACTGTAAAGGAGTTAGCTGGTGTGTACTCGAAAGAGAATGCGGCTATGTTAGAACTAGAGGGTATGGACCCAAATGTTGAATGGTTGACAAAAGTGAACTTTTACAAAGCTTTCGTGAAATGTATGACGAAAAAAAGAAACCTAAAAAGCAGACCACACGAATGGGATTTGTCTTGAAAGCTACACCCATGACCCCTATCCCTACAAGTCCTTCCATTTCCTTGCTGTCATCTCCCTTACCCGGATCCTCTACAGCTCCTGATAACCCTGCTGAAAACTGCGATGATGACGCTGATGACCGTGAACCACTATCACACATTGAAGGATTCAATTACTAAAATGTTAATCTGAATATCCTTTTTTTAAATAACTTTTTTTGTATTTTTAGAATTTTTACTGATTGTATTTTTATGTATTATTGTATATGTATTATTTTCTGTAATATGTAAGAGTTCTGTAATGTGTAAGAGTTATGCAAATTAAAAACCAAGTTATCAAGCTAGAGTTTCCTTTAGCCCTTTTCTTTATTCAGAATAAATAAAAGCGATTACCTGTATGCAAACCTAAGTAATGAATTATATACACTTAGTGGCCAGATTATTATGACGACCCCATCAGTACTTGGTTGGGCCACGAGATAACTCCACGAGATGACTTCGTTGGGCCGCCTCGTGACTCCACGAGATGTTGAAAGGTGATGCGAGGAATCTGACACTGCACTGTTGCCCTTCTGTTGTCTTGTACCAGTCCTGCCACTCTCCGTTCTGCCCTAACATTGACTAGTCACTGATGGCCACAATTCGCACATTCAAACCCATATTTTTGGCTGTCAGTCCAGTCTTTAAACACTTTAACAATGAGCCCCTCTTGAACATTTAGCGAATTCTGCTGTTTTGCTGATACTCGCTCCATAGCTCGTGCCAACAATCATCCCACGTTCAAAGGCTGTTAAAACGTGTTGTTTACCCATATCTTCAGAAAAAAAATCACTTCTACTGTCGTGGTAAACAACCTGCTTCCCTATTTATAATGGTCTGGCCCTCTAGCAACTTCAGCGCGAAATTATAGCTAATTTGCCTACAAACGTCAGGTAGTCATAATAAACTGGCCACTCAGTGTAGTAGAGCTGATTCCTCTATTCCTTGCTTATCAACCAATTCACTTAACAAACTAATTATAGGAACAGAACTTTATCATTAAGTGAGGAGTGTCTGTACGTGTAGACTTGTGTTCTGCAAGCTTGCCTGTATAACAAAGGCCACTTACTGAAATGTGGCACATTAGATTAGAAACTGAAACCTTGCAATATCCTTGGGTCCCTTTCATACGGGCTGATCAGGAGGCGATCTGTGCACGGATCTCCTCCTGATCAGAGCAGAACCGATCAGATGTCACCACTGTGACATTTGTGACTGTCCAATGACTGGACCCCATCTGTCCATGACCGTACCCCATTTCAGTCTATGGGTAATTTGATGTAAATGTACTTGTTTCCATTTACATAAGATTACCCCTTATCTGGCATGATCAGGCTCGGTTAAATGGATCTCTGATCCATTTATTTTTCCGGACCTGGCTGGAGTCGGGGTTGGGGTAAACGGACGCCATAGACTAGCATTGGGCATTCGATCGGGTCCACTTAAAAAACTGACAGGCACACCCAATTGGACCACCCATGTGAAAGGGGCTTTAATCTCTTGGCATTACATACCTGGTTTGCCATGCTTCATAGATTGCTTGTTTGATCGTGCCACAGTCACATGTATTAGAAGAGAGCCATCAAATTACTATCAGGATATCTTTAAATGGCAATTTATTTTGGTTGATAGATGCAACAGCACCACTTTTGTTCATCTTCTTTACTTCAGTTAAATGAGCGTCTATGTGTGGTAATGCAGAGCAGTGTCCCTTAGAAATGTTTATCAAGTACTCTTAGACACCTGTCCTACCTAGTGTATAAATGTATTGCCTGAACCCTATAATGATGGTTAAATGTTTTTCACCAATTAATATTGCATAGATACTTACATATATAAAAACTACTGTACAAACAGACTGACTACATTGCCCACCTTGCCCTTATCTGTTATCAATATTGTCTTATTGCATTGACCTGCTTTGTAGGTATTATATTATTAGTTAAATCTTCACATTACTGTAAGGCTAAATAAACACAGAGATTTTAGGAATGCTCGGGGTTACATATGCCATATGCTGTAAAACTGTGCGGCAGAGAAGAGAAATCTTTATAGGCTAAATATATGGACTATCCAGTTTTAAAAACCTCCACTTGACCATCTTTATCACTGAGATACAGATGACTGGAGGATTCTAATTTACTATTGTGTTATCTGTTCCTGGAAAATTTCAGAGAGAATGAGATGTCTCAACATGACAATGGTCTGACAGCACAGTATGCCCTGTGGAAGAATATATAGTGGAACAGCTCAGAACATACTCCATTTTTAATATCCTGCAAGCACTAACTGTCATGTAAAAGTACATAGGCTTCTTTGGAACAAAATGTCACAGACCTGCTGGCCTGAATAAAATGCAAATGGTGTTTCATGGAGGTCATTGTAGCCTGACCTTAAAAACCGTCTTTGAGCTCAGCAGGTTGCCAAAATGCTCAACCAAACTTGGATGCTGAAGCCACATATTATTTTAGCAGGCAGAATATTTCTTGCCAAAAACCTTTACAAAATATGAGTAACTATAAAGCAGTATAGTCTTCCTAAAGGCCTGTGATCCTGATTTAAAGTAAATGTGTCATAAAGCTGGGAAATCCAAACTAAGCGTATGAAGGAAAAATTCCATAAGCGGAGGTAACTTTCAGTAAAAATAATCTGTAGATCCAGAGATATAGACTACTGAAGATGAAAATCTTGACTTGTTCTGTAAAAACAAGGTTGACCCAACCCCAAATTTCCTAGCAATTCTATTGCTCTTATAATGTTATTTGTGAGAGGGGGGTCACTGACAAATAAAGAAACTCAGGAAGCATAAGGATGAGGGTCTAGGCCAACTTTGACTTTTATAAGAAAAACTGATTTATATTTATATTTAACATCAGTTGCATGTATCCCTGGGTATACTACATGTTTTGAGATGAGGTTTTCCTTGAATTTGTTTCTTATTATGGTCAGTTTGATTTGCTCATATTTGTAGCAGGTTTGCTTCAAAGTGACCCTGAATCAAAAACCTCCAAAGAAACCCACCTGAAAAAAAGATCTCTTTCCCACTCCCTACTTTCCCAGAACAAAGTTCTGTTCACAAAAAATCTTCATGTTAAGTAAGCATAGAAACTGACATTTGACTGGCGGTTGTGTCAATCTCCTGTGTCCCAAGCAGCTCTCAGCATCTCTACTGTAATGTGTGGAGGTCAGCAGGAGGAACCACTGAGCACAATGGAGATTACAGGAGCTCAACACTCCTGGAAGTGCTGGTATTCCTGTCGATGAAGATTTCACGGCAACTGAGCAGAAGAGGTAGGCAAACTCCGACCCTCTAGCTGTCGTGAAATTAAAAATCCCATCATGCATCTGCCTCTGGAAGTCATGTCTGTGGCTGTCAGAGCCTTGCAATGCCTAGTGGGATTTGTAGTTTTACCACTGCTGGAGGGCCAGAGTTTGCCTACCCCTGGTTTACAATCTTCTTCTTTTACTGATATGCCTCCTCTGAGGTTTTTTTTTCATCCAATCAATGTTTATTGATTTTCAAAGTGTTCAAACAAGGAATGCAAGTACAACATAGTAGCGCAAAGGGAGAGTACAGATCGATCAGTGTTGCATATACAAATAAAATGTACAAAATTCAAATTAAGTCGCGCAACCATTAAAGCCCTATCGGGCTATCAGGGAACAGATCAATCAAGATGTAACATAGAAAAAAAAAGTAGGATAAACAGCGATGAGGGCCCTTACTGCATTCAAGCCCTGTCAAGGAGACTCAAGGTAAAGTAATGAAGGGGGAAAGGGGAAGAGAACAGGGAAGAAAAGTGAGCAGGAATGATAAGGGTGAGGAAGAGGGACTGGGCCTACATCCTTGTCAGGAACATCATGTGGTATATACTCAATGGGCAGAGGAGGTATATGGGTACTCAGAGGACAAGCGAGTCTAAATGAAAAGTGGAAGGCATGTAGGAAATGATCCATGGTTCCCAAATCTCCTCCTCTGAGGTTTTTTTATTTAAAGACAGAGTCACTTTAACAACCCAACAAATGTAACCACTAAAATCTCTTTGCAGTAGCTTAGGCTACAACCAGCCGATGATCTATATGGAACTCCATTTATCTTGTTTGGCTTCCTCTTTGGCCTCTTCTCCTTAGAAACCTTGTTTTCCCTTTTTTTTATCCCACTGCTTCCTCTCCTCTTTTTATTAGCCATACCAGGTTAGGTTCTGTTAAAAGGCATTTGCTTTGAATTTGGGCTAATTTAGTTTGGTAATTGTAGCTTTTTATGGCTGTTATCCCCTTGTATTTTATGTCTCTAATGGTCATTATTTTGTAAAGTGCTTTGTGGTAGTCATCCAATTAAGCAGTTTGTTTAAAAGTAAAAAAGGTACAGGATTACCATAGTTATATACCAAATTACTAAAGCGTCCTTTGGTAGGATTACCTAATTTGACTGTTCACAATGGTCATTTTTTACATAAAAAAGGCAGACTCCTTTGAAACTGACAGTGCTAATGGACGTGAAGTTGTGGATTTTTGGACAAGCAAAGAAGAGATATTTGCTAAGTTATATTTTAAATGCATGAATCATAGAATAAAAAGTTTAGCATTGTTTGCTCTTTGTAATGGAAGAAAAAATTATGTGAGGTGCACTGGCCTTTTCCTCTTTCTGCTTGTACGGGGCCACTGTTGGCTGCAGAACCCAAATTGCCTATAGGCTACAGAGGTAAAGGATGCTGCGGTATACATGCGGGTTTTGTAAAAAATAAAGCCAAGATCATGCTACTATCTGTATAGGAATCTTGTAATGTTATGATAATTTATAGATGGCGTATAATAGGTACCTGCCTTTAAATACAATTGTTTTCCTTTTTTTTATGATTTCAACAAGGTCTATGCTTTTCTTCAGCAGAACATTAGTCACTGTCCCCAAAGGAACTTACACTTAAATGAATCAAATTTGTACACACACACACACACACATTGACTTGTTAGAGGAAATCAAAAGGAACCAGAGGAAACATTTAAACTCCATGCAGATAGTGTTCTACATTGGATTTGCATCCAGGACCCCAGCAGTGTAATGTCTGCTAATCACTTAGCCACATGTATCCCTAAGAATGAGATGATGCGTGGACCTATATGGGTTGGACTTGATGGACGTATGTCTTTATTCAACCCCAAATACTATGTAACTATGTAACTATGTAACATGCTGTCCCTTTAACTAATACAGGGGTAGGCAGCCTACAAATCCCATAATGTCTCTGGGAGTCATGCCTATGGCTGCAATGCCTCATGGGATTTGTAGTTTCACAACAGTTGGAGTGCTGTGGTTGCCTACCCCTGGACTAATGTGGGATAAAATGCAGAAAGCTTACAGGTGTCAGGTTTTCCCACTTGGGAATTTCCCCCTCACTATTGATCCTGCTTACCATTGTCTCAGGCACATAAACTGATTGGAAATACAAAATGTTTTAGGTTGTCATCTCTTCTCATATCATATTTGTACCTCAGGATAACCCAAGTGTCCATGAAATTATAGCAGAAAACTTATCTTGAGCAATGCAAAATAGCAGTTGTAAGGGAGCTACTCATCATGAGCACTACAGTGTACAAATTTTCTTCTAGGTACAACTGAATGCCATAACAACATAGGTAGTGAGTATACCATATACCTTTAGGAAGTGTGTTAGAACTACAAAACATATTATATATTAGAACATATACTCTATTATGGAGATACAGTATATGATGGTGTTGTGTAGTCCTAACATACTTCTTCACTCTCAATTGCAAAAAAAGAACTGGTAAGCTGCAATTTATAACATTTTTGTTTTGAAGTTTAGAAATACTTTAATGAAAAGAGGGTAGGAATGTGTTAACTGCATATGTGCTGCTTATAATCATTGGGTGAGTCACTTGAGAAACAGTGGCAGTTTGCTGCACTGCACAAGATAGACAGATGTCTCACCTACTCAATGGCAGAAAACTGGTCAGCCTAAACTGTATGTCCAGCGATAGGTTTTCCTTTTAGTTTTGGATAGAGTGGAGAAAGATTAGAACCGCTGTCAGGGTTTTTACTGCTATCTGGGGCTTTTGTTATATTAGATCTGTTAAAGATTTCACTTCACTCGCCTTTACTTAAGCTGGCCATACACAAACAGATTCTTTCGTTCCTGCAGGCTGAGCAAAAGAAATCTAACAGATCCCTTCATCCACACTAAAAATGCAAAAACGCTGTTTATATGTAATAATATGCGCAAAAACACTGTTGTATAGGTGTGATTGGGGCCTAATGAAACCCTGAATAGCAGGCTCGAAGTCTAAAACTCTAAGAGTATGATCCTGTTTAATAGTCAAAGAGTCCTATCTCAATCGATCGTCAAAGAGCACTGTTTTGATCCATGTCCAAGTGATATTATCTCAGACGATGGTCAAAGAGTCCTATCTTGATCGATGGTCACTCATTTTTGTAATTGACTGTGAAAACATGACAGAAAAGCTTTGACTGGACATATAGAATGAAATGTGATGATAAATCTAGGACTGCAGTCCTGGTCCATGTGACCTTTTTACAAATCTCGTAATGTAGGAAACCCATCACACTCAAGATCGTCATTTTTGTTCACTTGCGGGTGCTGAAATGACTGGCGGATGGCGCCATTAGGAAACACATCGAAGAACAGAAAGTCATCAGCACACCGTCTTCTTCATATTCGAACACCTTTATTGACATTTTATTATGAACATATCAGAAACAAAAAGTGCAGGAATCTGAAGAAGATTGTGTGCTGGTGACTTCCTGTTCTTCAATGCTTTTCACAAAACTCTCTGAATGTATGTTTAGTAGTTTTCTTTTTAATGTATGGGACAATTATTTCAAACTTTATTAGCATTCAGAGATCAAAATCTTTTCTGAAGACATCACTTCCCTTGGCCATTACTCATTTTTTCTTTTAAAAAACAATGTCAAAGAAGGCAGACAGTAGTGGCTAGTCATTGTTTATATGACTGTGTTGCAGAATGTTTTATTAGGTTGTAGTAGGGGCTAGTCATTGTTTGTATGACTTTGTTGCAGAATGTTTTATTAGGTTTTCTGAGTGGGTGGGTGAGGATGAGGTACTGAGAAAACAAAGAATCAATGTCACCACAAAGTACTATCACATAGGTAACAGTAAAAAGTTTGCGCAATCTGCATAAATCATTGTCAGTACAGGAGCCATTAGTCACTGCAATGCATTCAGTTTAGTGTATAGAACATGCCTTACATAGTGCTGAAATGTCATTTTATGTTCACAAAACTCAAGGTGCTGCTGACAAATCTTCCATTGTTTTTCCATTTACTGGCAATTTCATTGGAAGTGTTTATTAAATATTATTTTTTGTTGGGAAATATGTACTTTTTGAACTTAATGGTGGGATATTGGTATATTATGAATTCAAATTTCTTTATAACTTTCCTCCTAATGTTGTACATGCTACTGCTGTCCATTTGTAGGTGGCCATACCTGTAAAAATCCAATGTCCTACCTCTCTTGGGTACGATTATTAGACTTGAACAGAAATTAGGATGACCAGTTACAAATGTTCAGCACCCAAGGAACAGTAAAAGTGGTCACTGTTAAAACATACACTTACATCTAACTAATATCTGAGAAAATATTCAAAAGCCATGAAGATTACATGCTCTTTGCACATAGCCTAGCCTAGTTTTTACCAGGTTATGCCAATGACAACATAGCCTAGCCTAGTTTTTACCAGGTTATGCCAATGACAACATAGCCTAGCCTAGTTTTTACCAGGTTATGCCAATGACAACATAGCCTAGCCTAGTTTTTACCAGGTTATGCCAATGACAAATTAAACAATTGTGCGCTGTTTTTTTTAATCACTCTAGATGGGTTCTGCCCTGCAATTATGCCCTATTAGGGGGCGAAATGCATTAGCGGGAGGATCCTTGCTGGAGTGTCTGTGCTTGTGCTTTTACCCTGTGAAGTGGTGTATAGCTCCAAAACGTTGCTGTGAATTGTGCATCGGTACCGTAAAGCTGATCAATGGGTTAAATATTAAAAAATGTGATGTATTAATTGAAAAAGATTATATCAATTTAAAAACTAGTGTAAGTGCCTAAATGTGTCATTACATCACCTGTAATACCCTACTCAACAATATTGGGGGGCATTGCCGTGGCTTAGTCGTTAGCACTTCTGCCTTGCAGCACTAGGGATCCCTGGTTTGAATCTCCATGCACTATCTGCGAGGATCTTGCATGTTCTCCCTGTGCTGGCGTGGGTTTCCTCCAGGTACTCCAGTCTCCTCTCACACTCCAAAGACATGGTGGTAGGCAATTTGGTTCCTATCTAAATTAGTCCTTGTATGCATGTGCATGTATGTTTGCATGTCAGATAAGGACCTTAGATTGTAAGCTCCTTGAGGGCAGGGGCCAGTGTGAATGTGCAGCATTGAAAGTGCTGTGCAAAATACCAGAGCTACATAAATACCTGTAATAAACAAAACATAATGAGGGGGATTTATCAAAACTGGAGCAGACAAAAATTGGAGCAGCTGTGCATGACAACCAATCAGATTCTCTCTTCAGTTTGTTCAGTAAAGGTTTGAAAATGAATGAGAGATGCTGATTGGTTGCCATGGACAGCTGCTCCAGACTTTGTCTGCTCCAGTTTTGATAAACTCTCTTCAATGTGCTGTCCGGGAACATTTGTGGAAATAATAAAATGAGCAGTGTGGTAAATCATCAGTATTGTGCTGCTCAATCACTGTTTATTCATCAAGGTAGGAGATAGTTCTGGACCAACCTGTGCTATCATTCTAATGGAGGTCCATAACCTAGTTGAGCTGGAGCTTAATCACAGCTGAGCTGCAGCTAAATCAAAAATGCTGGCTGCACAGAACTACAATTTCCTTGGCATGGAGCAGTTCCCAAGTGTAGTTCAGCTGTGCATTTAGCTGCTAACCTTAATTTCCAGGTTTAAACAGAACCTCCAATTTAAACATAAGGTAAAAAACAGTTACTACTAAATTGGCTGATAAATCCATATGCTCAGTTCCCAGCTGTCCTGATACTTTCTGCAGTTTAGCAATTATGTTTTCTATAACACTGACTCAGGAGTCTCCCTAGCTGTGTCTGGGGAGAGCAGAGTGGGTGGTCCCAGGTAATTGGCTCTAATTTTAGGTTAGCTGGATGCCCACCCACATTTCCATTTATGCCAATGTTCAAGCAACACTGAATGCTGCATTTTTAATTAGGGGGTTGATTTTTTTTCATGTGTAAGTGCACTTTAAATGCTGGTTGTTCACACTGAGACAGTTACCTTTAGTGCAAGTAATTGGGAAAATTAACACAACACATGCTTTGAGCTGCAAAAGAAAAATAGACTTACATTCAGACAGTGTCGTTCACTATTTTTTCAAAATAAGAAGAATATTTTTGGTTAGAGGTAAACTTTAAAGTGCCGCTGAACTCAGAAGTTAAATCTTAAAGCGGACCTTTACACTCCTAAATCAAATTCTACCAATGCATCCCTCTATGTATGATGATTAATAATAACATAGACATGTTACCTGTAAAATGCTGTGATTTTGAAATACTTACACTTGCAGAGCATTCACTTCCTGCTTTGAAAGAGCAAAATGACTTCAGTTTGCCAACACAATGCACACTGGGATTGCCTTGTCATCAGCAGAGCATTGCTGGGAAATCTCATGAGATCTCAGGGAAAGGCATTTTCCTCCCCTGAGATGATGTGCATAGTCACATGTCCTAGTCACATGTCTAGTCACATGTGCCAGAAATCAGGAAGTGAAAGGAGAGCTAGTAATCTGCCCTTAGTAAACATGGCCACTGTCTGAAGACTGGGGAAGAAAAGAGAAATAAGGTATGCAAAGAATACAAAGCCGGCAATTAACTAGAAGTATGTGTTTGTAGATTGTCATTACTAAACATTTCTAAAGGTGTGTTTGCTGTTATTTTAAAGATATGGATAAAGGTCCGTTTTAAAAATACATTCAAGTACCTGAACTATTAACAAAAATGTATGTTATTTGTGTATCAAGCAGCTGTAGATCCTCAATTTCTAAATTGGTACTTACTCTGTCCTTCCTTCTGGGGGGGGGGGGGGGCTACTTTTGTTCCCCTTGCTCCCTGTGTGTGTTGAAATGTAGCTGCCGCTCCATTCACTCCTTTGAGATTGTCCATTCACTCCTTTAATGGACAATCTCAATACAAATTAGCGAACTGAACATAAGATTGTAGTCCATCACAGGAGTGAGCTTACAGCGGTGATTAGTTTACAATACACACAGGGACCATGGGGAAGAAAAGTAGCCATCGCTCTAGAAGGAAGGACAGTGTCCACATTAATTCAGAGATGATTTGAGGATCTACAGCCGAGTGATAGACAAATAAGTTACAGTATTGTTAATAGATAAGGTACTTGCATGCATTTTTAAGATTTAACTTCTGCGTTTAGTGTCACTTTAAGTGTGCTAGAAACGTCCGCATCTTGTTATGGTATATACAAGAAATAATCACATACAATGGAAATAGTAGGGGAAATGTAGTAACCTGGCAGCTGCAGAATCTTGTTCGGGGAAGAGGTACCCAGCAGGTATTTATAAAGAGGCTGCTCGGAATAAAGAAACTTATGTGAACATCCCTGGCACTCAATATGTGGTACGTTTATATGGGTGGAGCAGTGAAATTTAATTAAGGGATGAAGCCTCAGGCTGTAAAATAAACGATGCATGTGATCAGATTTTTACTTAGAGGAAAGAAGGATGTGGTAGGTTTAGCAAGAATGACAACAAGGACTTGGCAGTTATTGCACATCACCGAGAAGAATGTGTCCTTTTATAAGTAAGGTATTATTATGTAAAGCATATTTTATTATGTCTTTTTTTGTGCAGTCAGTGTGGGGGAGTTACTTATAAGGAAGCTGTTTTCACAATACGGGATATGAGGTTCTTGCAGGACAAGGTACAGCTTGAACGCAGTGGACTGGGAACAAGCTGACATTTTATAGTTGAACGCCTTTGTTAAAGTAAAGGCAGGTGATGTGCCTAATGTGTTACAGCAAAGTGCACAAGACCTAATCAGCTATTCATTCACACTGAAGATGGGTTCATGTAACAATTGTGCTGGGTGCTGTGGAGGTGTGAAGATTGCTGGCTAGACACATTTGCACATTCGATCATTTAGTCCAGGTCAGGTTTTATTGCAAAAAAAGAAAAATAGGTGAAAAGTAATAAGACAACACTTGTCCTTACAAAGAAACAGGCATTATATAGGGCTGTCATTCTTTCAGCGTACCTACCATCCTTGTACTTCCTGTATCCTTCTAAACAAAATATAGCAGCTTATACTTCCTAACTTTCTGAAGCGAGAAACAGGGACACCTTTTACACATATCATGACAAATTAAAAAAATTATTGATTGAATCCACAAGTTTTTTTTTTCACCTCTCCTTTTCCTTTATACTGTCTATTTGAAATAATAAATGCTATAAGCTAGATGTTTAGTACAGTATAACACTTTTGGCAGTTAAAAAGTAAATTGTTTAATAGAGTTCAATACCTCAGACCAAAAAGAGGTACAATGAAGGATGAAAGAGCGATAGAGGGGTTTAGTTCCAAAAGAGGGACAGCCTCGCCCTCTACAAATGAGGGACAGTTGGGATCTATGACTGCTCAGTAGAGTATCACATTATTAGGTGAAGATAGGGAATAAAAGTGGTCTAAAAGAGGACAGATGTTTGGGGGACACCTACAGAAAGAGAAAGAGGAGAGGAGGAGATATAGTTGTAGGTGAAGGGACACTTTATTGGTATGAGGAGAACCATTAGAGCAGTTTTGGAGGCCAAGTCAGTGGAGTTTTTTTTTTTTTTTTTTGAGGAGGAGTGGGTGGTCAGCTGTTTTAAAGGCAGCAGATGGGTCTAATTAGCAGCTAGTGAGTTTTAGTAGGGCAGTTTCTGTGGAGTGCTGTGGGCAAACGAGACCATAAGTGGTCGAGCTGGTGGTTGTCAGTGCGGTAGTTTAGAAATAAATGGGAGAAAGGAGATGGGTATGGAATTATTCAGACTGGTGAGAGAGTAGAATAAAGCAAGAGGGTGACTGGAGTAGTTGTGAGGGAACAGGGTCCAGGGGGGAGATGGTTAGGTGGGTGCCCTGAAGGAGCTTGGCAACCTCTTCAGTAGTAAAATGATCAAAGGAGGAAAATACTGAATGTGGAACAAGTAGGAAGTTAAAGGTAGAAAAGAGTTGGCAAGGACTGGATGAGAGGGTGTTTTTGAGAGTGGTGAAATAGGTCTGTTTGGCTGCTTGGATGAGGGAATTATATTTTAGGAGGGCAGATTTATAGAGGGCTTGCAGAGATGTAATTTTACACCACAATTGCCCAAGAGCCTGGCTATGCCTTTTGAGACTTCTGGTGTCGTAAGTTTGCCAGTGTTGTTGCAGTGGGGGCTTAATTCTGTATGTATTGAGGGGTGCAAGTGTGTCCAGGAAGGATGAGAGCAAGCTCTTGTAGACAACTGTCCAGGTCAGGGCAGGACATTGAGAGTTTGCCATAGAGGTGTCCAGTAGCAGAAAGAGAACAGAAGGGTTAAAGTGGTGAAGGTTTCTTTGGGTAACTGTTTCCTGGCTGAAGAAATATTGCCCGAGTGTACGCAAGCTAACTACTTCATGGTGCCAGCACCCCTTCCAGCTCTCTTCCTCTCTCTCTCTAAAAAGCTTTTATTCTCATTACCCATAAGTTTAACTTTTCATTCTTCATTTTTATCCCTGTTTTTGTGTAATAAATAAATAACGTAATTGCTCAGAAAATGTTTGAATTTTTCTTTAAATATATCAAAGAACGGGAAGATTGGCTCACCCCAATATCAGTGATTCACTTGTGTCTTGGTTTGCCAGTGCCTGTAAAAAACATATTTTAGCACTTTTTAATATGCATTAAGAATGATTGCATCTTTTTTTTTTTTTTTTACACATGTATGTTGTTTTTATATATTTTGTATTTATATATCATTTGCATTTATTATTTTCATAGCCAAAAGTAAAATGTTTAAAAAAATGTTTGCTCAGGTAATAATTCAATTTTTTTATTTGATTATTTGAATGAGATGCCTCAAAGACCTATACACACACACACACACACACACACACACACACACACAATAGCTTGGACTTGATGTACATATATTCAACCTCAAATACTATGTAACTATGTAATTATTTCTTCTTCAATATCAGTGATTCACTTGTGTCTTGGTTTGCCAGTGCCTGTAAAAAACATATTTTAGCACTTTTTAATATGCATTAAGAATGATTGCATCTTTTTTTTTTTTTTTTACACATGTATGGAGTTTTTATATATTTTGTATTTATATATCATTTGCATTTATTATTTTCATAGCCAAAAGTAAAATGTTTAAAAAAATGTTTGCTCAGGTAATAATTCAATTTTTTTATTTGATTATTTGAATGAGATGCCTCAAAGACCTATACACACACACACACACACACACACACACACACACACAATAGGTTGGACTTGATGGACATATGTCTTTATTCAACCTCAAATACTATGTAACTATGTAATTATTTCTTCTTTTTATTTCCAGTCAGCAGGGGAAGTTCCAGGTTCCCTTTCACATGTTTTCTAGGTGATGCTAACTGATTTACTGAAAAAGCCTGTATAAAGCTGGGCAAATTTAATGCAGTTGTTTACAAGACACGCGCGTAAGTAAATACATAAAAACGCGCCATGCCTGCGTGAAACCGCGCAATGATGTGCGTGTTCGCTTGGTAAATGCATTTTTGCGGGTTAAAACGCGCACGCAGCCTGCGCGTGTGCGTGTTGGGCTTCGTAAATCAGCCCCTGTGTGTGTATATATATTCGGCTTAAAAACATGTGAACACCCCCAAAAACTAACCTAAAATTAACCAAACAACAATTAGAACTTTCTTAAAAATGTCAATGTTTTTATATTTGCTTTTTTAAACGATTGTGTAATTTGATGTACCATATTAATTTATTTATCAGGCATAATACGAACAATAAAACCCTTCCTAGTGGATACATTTAAATAACACTGGAAGCGTCCAGTATCAGAAATGTGGATAGTAAGCCATTATAAAATGTTTGTTATCGTGTTCCCAAGTGTAAGATATAGTCAAATACTACTTATAAGACAGATGTTTTGTGTTCATTGTTGAAAGAATAGAGGACTCAACTGAGACAAGATAAAGTAGCAGTGAATTCTGTACCGCGCAGTTACCTGAGAGCCATCTGGGAGGAGAGTCTCAGTACATCTGGATCTTATACATTCCCTGAAGTCATACACTTAATCATAGTGTCCTCTTGCTCATTAAATACTAAGATCCCCAGTTACGCAACAATGCACTTTGCACATTCGAGCACTTTATTGCTTTATTAAACAATGGTACCTTTACAAAAGGAAAAGGTATGTTTTAACTTTCAATCTCAACTCTGTAAACTAAAATAAGGTAACATTTGTTTAGTTACCCCTAAGGAATGGTCAGAAATCACTTTTGAGAAAACCCTTTTTCTGAATATTTTGACTTTTTTTTTTATTTCCCATGCTTTAAGGTGACTACTAGATATCTAGCGAAAGAAATTGTTTTGTTTCTGATTTTTCGTTCTTTTGGGTCTGAACGCCATTTCATTTCGGATTCGGATCTTTTGGAATTTCATTTATGTTTTGGATGGGGTTATCTGATTGGCCAGAAAACAGTCAAGTTTCCGATGTAGTTTCATTTTGTATTTGCATTCGGAACAAAACTTACATGTTTACAGTAGTGATTACTAATCATAATCCAGCAATGTCATTTCAGTTTGAAAACGACATTTTCAGATAATCATCTGGACAATGACATCTTTGGTGTGATAAAAGAACAGAGTTGCTGTCTTTAAAGCGCATGTGAACACTAAAAATTAATCTCTAATTTCCCCCCTTTTTGTCTGTTACATATTTCATTGACGTTTTCCTATAATCTGTTCGATAATTGCAAAAAATACCTACTTATATGACCAAAAAACTTGTGAACTTTTCATTTCTGTGATTACTGCCTAGGCTGCACTCTTATCAGTTACAATGTTTCCAGCTATCTTTGCGAATTACAAAACACCACCAAATCTAAGGACTGGTAAACTGCAATATATTGCACTTTTGTTCTATGGATTAGATACATTTTTAAGCATTGTTTAATTATTTAAAGGATAGAAATCAGAGCAGAAGGTTTTGCTGGTTGAGTACAAGTTGACAGTACCCTCCACTATATAATGCCCATCAATTATGCAACATAAGCACTAGTCTCAGGAGTAAAGGGAGTGTGCCTTTTGGTGTTGATGGAGCTAGTGTAAAAGAGCTGTCTACTGGATGACAGATATAGGGGTAAAAGACGGTTACACTGAAAGTTATTATTATAATGTTATACAGGATTTATATAGCGCCAACAGTTTGCACAGTGCTTTACAAAATACATAAGACATTACAGTTACAATACAATCCAAGTCAAGATGGTTAGGAGGGCCATGCCTATGAGAGCTTACAATAAAAATAAGAATATTGATTTATAATAACCTGTAAAACTGTCTATCACATCACCTGCCATTCCTGTGATAATGAAACATATCCAATTGAATTATGTCATTTGTGTGGTGCCTGGGAGCTTGCAATCTGTCCTTTCTGTGAGCAGAAATTATCATCTGTACTCTGAATTGTATTGGTGAATAGCAAACAAATATACATCCGCTGGAAATACACATATTCATAAAAAAGAAAAACCTAATATCTGTCACTAAAAATATATGGGTCCAAGCTTAAATATAGCCCTAAACTATGGGATGTAGGTTACATGTTGCACAACAGATTGACTACAGAACAAATGCATCTCAATCATGAGCACATTTATATTGCCTTAGCATGTATGGTCATGTAATGGACTAGGATCTTCCACACATGCACATATCAAAGTTATTACATGATCTGGCTGAAATTGGCTGGTTAAGGCGATTATTCTTATGTCAATGGGTACTTGGACTCCATGAACTAAATGTAATATTTAGCTCAGCGTTTCCCAAAGTGCTAAATATTGACCCCCTCACCTGCTTTTTCAGTCGATGAACCAGCCTACCATCCTAACTTAACTTCCTCCATTTTTTTTTTTATTGGGATGACCTTTGTTTATATGCACCTTTTTATTTGCTTTGCCCACATATGGAAGTTTTTGTCTTTACCTATCATATACCTTATGTAAATTACACAAGGACCACAGTCTACGTCTACATTGTTAGCAATGTTTCTTTGTTTTTATTTCCCTTGTTAAGTCCTTTATCAACTCGTCTGTTGGTTTTAATTTGTTGGTTTTAATGATCATAGAACTTAATCTGTGACTATGTAGAAAGAGGGGGTGTTTTGTTAATGTTTGTTTAATTGTTATACTTGATATGAAAAGTGGTTTTCTTTGGCAAGGATGGTTGCTTCTGCAACTGTGGAGTGACTGTGATGTAGGAGTACCTCCCTGTACTGTTGCATCTTTGTATCAATGACTTTGCTCATTCAGACCTTTGTAATGTTACTGCTTGAATTCTGTAACTGTCCTTGAAAATTCTACTGTTTGTCTGTGTTTTGTGTTTCTCTTTGGAATCTGAAGATTCCAATAATAAATGGGGAAAAGCAAATAGAATGTAGTTGCTCAAATTAAAACTTGTTTCTTTATAAAATGCACTAGGAAATGGACAGCTTGTTTCTGATTGGTCCATATGGACAATGCTTATTTTTTTCACAATTTATTATACAACCTAATAAATTATGAAGTGTTGTGGTCACAGATATTACTTGTTGTTTGTAGCCTATGCATCCCCAGATACAGTTCCTGCATATTGACAAAGAATGACTGGCAAATACCACTGATACATGGCAGATGCATCCTGGTATAGAAGATCAAAACATCGAAAAGGTCTGCTTCTTTGCAGAGGCTGTGATAGAGCAGTGAAAGTAAATCATCAACAGCCTCTGCAGCTTTGTGAAGGCCGGTTTTGAATGCATTGCTTTACTGAAATACAATGTGAACTAGAGGGAAGAAATCAGCCGATGTAGATGTTTAGTAAAAAGTACCAGGGTTGTTTAGACTGGAATAAAATGCTGGTATGGTGCCTGATCTTAGCAAGAGTACACCTTTATACTAAGAGTTTAGGCTGTTTCACATAATTCTTTGTTTAGCAAAAAATGAATCTATAAAAGTTATGTGTAAACAATGATTTTCTTAAAGTACACCTGTCACCAAGACCGGATTTTCATTCCCGGAGCCTGTAGACACACACGCTTTGATGCCCAAAGCAACATGTTAGTGTATTGTATAATAAATGTGTAATGTGTAATAACCATCTTGAATGACTATATTACTACTGATAATGGGAATTAAAAAAAACTGCCTCTTTGCCTCTGCCCCTTATAGACATAGGCCTACTGTGTATGCACATATACGAAGACATCTGCATGATAGCCCCTGGAGCTCCAAAGCTTGGAAAATTAGAATTGCCACTTTTCTGACACTTTTAGCCTATCACTGTGATGGCAGATAGTAGAGAAGGAATCAGGGGAGGTCAGCTCAGAGCTGAACTATGAAACATGGACAAGTAGAGGAATATACCTATTAGATCACCATCAAGGCTCTAATGAAAATGTGTAAGGATATTTGCAAGCACCTTTGGATGCTACATTTTGTTCCTTTATACAGATTGGCAGGTTTTTAAAGTGACAAGTTTACAAAATCAATGCTCATCAAAGAAAAAAAAGTAATAATGTAGCAGAGTTGTATGAAGGAGCTTCAAAGTTTTAACTTCTAAAGGTGCATGCTTTGGTGATCTGCATCCTAGTCTTAATAAAGAAGCGATTGTGTTGTTTGTAGTAAGGATGCAAAGGCATATTTTGAGTGGATTTAAATGAACCTTTGAGTCATGCTCTAGTTTTGCAGATTTGGTATAAGTAGATTATGCAATTTTAAATAGAAATAATTGGTATCAAACATAACTCAAGGATAGAAGCACCAAACCTCAGCTTTTAGGACTGAAGATTAGCTATGACCATCTGGAGCACACACAGAATAGAATTAGAATATATTGGAGGGAACTTTTCAAAACTGGAGCAGCTGTGCATGACAACCAATCAGCTTCTATCTTCAATTAGTTCAGTTAAAATTTGAAAATGAAAGAGCGAATCTGATTGGTTGCGGTGCACAGCTGCTCCAGTTTTTGTCTGCTCCAGTGTTGATAAATTCCCCTCATTGTGTTTGTTAAAGGAGTTCATGTGAACCTTGCTAACATTTTTAGCACTTTGTGGTAAGCATAAGTGAGATACATCTTGGACCAACAAAATCACACAAGTATTCATGTAACAAAATATATACTGTAGGTACCAACACAGAATTCTTTTTTTATTTTGCCAGTAATGCATCTGAATATTCTACAGTAGGTCCTATAAAACGCAGAGCCCCCAAATCATGGCCTAGAGGCAATGGCCCCTTTTGCTCCCTGGTTCTAGCCGTGGTACCAGCTAAAAATAATTGGTCATTATTGCTCAGAAATTCTGAATAAACATATATTTGGAGAAAGGTTATCAGAAATATTTGTTAGCATTCCTTCCGAAAATGTTATTGAACGTTCAGAGTTATCTTTATTACTAACTAAATCACTAATGTACAGATAGGCAATTTGCCTGAACATTTAAGTGCTAAGATGTGCATTTTGTTTCTAATGCAATCAAATTACAGTAGCGATGGTCTACCAAGCAGACTTTCCATTAGTATGACAAAAGCTCTATTATTTGCCCATTCTCCGATAGATTTCTTAGTGGTTATGGTTTGTCCTTGCTTTTCTAAAGGGAAGATTTATGGTTACTGTACACAGATATTTGTGTTTTGCTTCTGACATCAGCTTGTAAAGCATTTTTGATGGATGTGGAATACATTGTTTGAATTTTGAACTAGATTTTATGGAACAGTGTACACTCAAAATGACCTCAACCTGATCTCAAAGCGCCCTCAAACTGATCTCAGGTGCCCTTGTATCTTTTTACTGGAGAAAGCCTGAGTTGCAAAAAGACTGTTTCTTTGTCTCTGCTGATCACTACTTTTGCAAATGATACAGCACTAGAATGACAGAAAGTGACAGCTGGTTAGAGGTTTTCGCAGGCTGTTGCAACAGATCCACATTTCTCCAAAGTCCTTATTATCAGTTGCTTTTCAGTTGTATAACACTTGGCGATTGCAAAGTTTGAATCTTTTCTTTCACTTGACATTATAAAAACAACTTTTTCCTGCCAACATAACTTTCCAAAGTCTAGATCATTCATACACAAATCAAGATAAGCATACGTGTAAAACACATTAGGGATACATGCCATCCGCTGGGTACCGATCCGGCGCTGGGCCCCCTAGAGCCCCAAGGCCCTGGTGCATCCGCACCGCCTGCACCGGCGGTAGTTCCGCCACTGCCAGCAACCAGGGACACTTATTTAAACTCCATCAGACATAATACTGTCTAAGAAGATTACAAACTCACTTTTATTTCCACAATTCTAAGTTGCTTAATTAAAGTGGGACATTTTGAATTCTTTAATATATAATAAATAAAAACACCGCAATGGGGTAAAAAGATCAGAGGAGTTGAATCCAGCATACACAAAAAGAATATTTTGATAGTACTCTTAGTCGACAATAAAAAGTAGAGCCATTTCCAAGGACAGATTTTCAAAAGCTGGGACTGTCTCCAGAAATCAGCCGGCAACTGTGATTGAGCTGTAATCAATAAATAGCACAAGTTTTATATCCATCTTTCTGCCTGTAATGGAATGCTAAAAGCTGGTGTTTTGGTATTTGATTGCATGCCATGAAATACAGTACATTGTGTACATGTTATTAAATAAGCCCCATTATGTTAAATTGTAGCATACTCAATTTGCAATCCTTTTCTCAAAAGCCCCACTGTTATGTAAGAACACGGACACAGACTGATAAAATTCAGCCTGCAGAGCGGATGTTCTTGGAATGAAACGCCTCTTGTTTGCCTGGCTCTCCCTCTTTACCCAGCTGCATCCAGAGACCTTCCAGTTGGAAAATCTGAGCTTTCAGGAAAGCTTCCAATCATAAGACAGCTTTGCCATCTTGTCCCAATCCACAGAACAAGATGCCAAATCATTAGCACACGGACATCGTTTTTCATTTTACATGTTTTATTACAATGGCTTGATAAAACTGTAACAAACCATTGTGGAACAGCAGAGAAGGTTCTGATTTGAGGCAGATTTATGCATGATAACATTCCTAGAGTATTAGGTGGAGGGAATGTGCAGATCTGAGAGGCTGTATCTCTGTCTGGCATGGGCACAGAGCTAGCACATTTGTGTATGTTCTGCTGGGATCAGCTTCATTTGATTTCTCTGTCATATGGAAAACATTAGCAGACTCAGCAAACAATTTCCATAAGCTCTGGAGTACACAGCACAGAATATTTAGTGCTATCAGGCTTATTATGAAAGATCTTTGTCTCTGTGTTTGGCAGCCTTAGAACATATGTGAATGCATGGAGTCTTATTCGGCGCATGTGTGTGCATGTGTGTGTGTGTATATGGATTGAACTGTAAGATTGACAGATTCTCAAACATACAAAGTCTAAATTCCGTAAGTCTCCATTCACATCTGAGAATTGGGCTAATTGAATAAGTCTTGTGAATTCCTTCATGGAACTCATGTGTACAATCTGCGTCCAGGGGCAATCATTTCTATGTAATCACAGTGTGTGCAATTAAATGCGAAAAGCCACGGACGCAGGCAGCTGTCATTGCTTTGAACAGCACTTTCAGTCTGCAGTTGTTCGCATGAGACTCATAGAGGAATTTGTAAGACTCATGCAATTGACAGGTGTGAATGGGATCTAAATGATATTGCTTATTCATATAACTTGGAGTAGAAATCAGATCTTAAAGCTGAACTCAAAGCAGTTGCCTAAAAACACAGATGAAATACACTATATTGCCAAAAGTATTGGGACGCCTGCCTTTACACACACGTGAACTTTAACCCCTTCATGACTGAGGCCCTTTTTTCATTTTTTGCACCCATGTTATATTCCACATTTTAGGCCTGAAAATGACGTAAAACCCCCCAACATTATATATTTTCTGAATGCCAAGACCCTATAGAATGAAATGGTGGTAGTTGAAAATTTTTATGTTGCGCAATATTAGCGCAACTCCTTATTAAACCCCAAAATTTAGTGACAAATTTAATTAAATGCCCCAAAACACAACAAATTACCCATTTTTAAATATAAAAGATGAGGTTACAACGAGTAAAACGATACCCAACATGCCCAGTTTACAGATTGCGTGCGACCGTGAAACGGCGAAAAACTGCAGTACCCCAAAAAGTCAATAAAAGACACTTTAAAAGCCCCCACAGGTCATCAATTTAGAGATACCCCAAAATACTGGCCCTAGAATTATTGCTCTCACTCCGGCGTGCGCGGTGATACCAACATGTGTAGCACGTTTTAACTCCATTACAAAGACTAGAGGCCACCATCTAAAGTTGGTGGAGAAAAAGTTCCAGCACAATGGGCGAAGAGGGTTCTTTACAGTAAGAGCGGTTAAGGTCTGGAACTCACTGCCATCGGCAGTGATTTCAGCCAAGAGTGTAGATTTGTTCAAGAAACGTTTGGACAATTTCTTGAGGGACCGTAATATCCAGGGATACCAGTATCCCTAAGAATGAGATGATGCGTGGACCTATATGGGTTGGACTTGATGGACGTATGTCTTTATTCAACCCCAAATACTATGTAACTATGACTACAACTCCCAGTAGGTTGATGCTCCGCAGCACTTTCCCACGGTGGTTGATATGGGGATAAGGAGGGTAGTATAAGGGTGTAGGTGTGGTGTTTTGCGTGGGGGGGGGGATATTACTGGGGGTTTATACATAGACAGCAGTCTATTATAGGTGGAGAGGTTGGGGGGATGCTCAGTTGGTAGAACACAGACAGTATGGAGGGGACATAGACATCAGTATGTGATGTAGGAGGAATGAGGATGACCTAGTTGATACCCTCAGTACCTGCAGCTCTCCATCCTCCAGTTATCTGTCCCTCCAGCCTTCTGATTCCTGCACCTTTTTCCAGAGGCCACGTTGCCTGCACCTCCAGTCCATATCTTGCAGCTCCCTCGCCGCGTTGCCTGCTGGGAAATGTAGTTCTCTGGCCAGCAACAACCCCCACATCCCTCCTGACTACAGCTTCTGCCACACTCCTGAGTTCCATGAACACCGCAGACAGCATGAGGGAGCTGCGGGCCCTCTTCTTCCTCTCTGGGCCCCCAAAACTGGCAGAACACCAGGGTCCGGTCGCAAATGCGACCCTGGTAATTTCGCCAGTAGTGTTGGCTATATTGATATTTATCAGAGCTCAAATAATACTTATGCTGCCTGGAATACTGGTATTTGGCTTTGAGTGCAAGCAGTTAGACTAGGAAGGAAGCCTCAAAACAGCTTTTCCTAAAGACTTCACTATTATAAATTACTTGGAACGAGTAATCCTATAGGTGCTGTAAAAAATAGGTGGATACAACTAAGAAAGTGACCCACACTCCCTAACAACCATTCATAATACCTTTCCAAATAACTTACATAAATAAGGTATACAACTCAAGAACACAGGGAATAGATTGTCATTATACAATATTACTATTATATATTTTTAGGCACTTTAATGCTGTGAAAAATACATAGTAGAGCCTTTTTATTATTTTTTCATAATTTAGGTTGTAAATTTTATGGAATGTACCAGAGAAAAAAAAAAATACTTAATTACCTTAAAGGAAAACAATATCCTCCTTAAAGTAAGACCTCAAGCCGTTCATTAAGGAGTTAATATGATGGTGCTTTATAAATAAAAAATAATAATTAATAATGGCCTTTTACCTACATCTAGTGAAGGAAACCATTTTGAGACACATTAATATTCACTAGGAAGTTATGTCATTCCTAATGAATTTATAGACTGCACTCTCGTGAAAGTTGATCTAACTTACAAATGTATGTTTCCACAGTGTGAATGCTATGTGGTGACTAGGTAAGACTCAGTAAAAAAAATAATAATGTGTTAAACGAAAGTAGGTGAGTGTTCAGCTTTCAGACATGAGAACATGTTACTCGGTGGAGCAGACTGCTTGAAATGTGCCATTTTGCTGCTACAATATCTCTGACAAAAATTCATAATTAAACGCTTGCTGCTATTGACCTCTGTGTGTTGAGGCTAAACTGACACCGTGAAGCTGCATGATGGAACACATAGAAGAGTGATTAGATTTTTTAACTGTCTTCTCAGTTTGTCTCTTTTATTTTCCTTCTGTGATAATTGGACAGTGTTTGAGGAAGATCATTCCAATTTACTTCGATGCTGTGCTTTTGCATATTAAGGCACATTTTTTACATGCGTGCACATGCACCTTTATGTGCTTTTCTCCATGAGTTGTTATGGTCATTCTTGCTGAAATAATTTGCATTGCTGTAGATGACTCACAAATGTAATAATAACTACTTTAACTGCTACAATAATAATATCAAATGATTAGAATATAGTAAATTAAGTTTTCCTAAACACGATATTAAAGGGGACCTTGCATGAAAATTCAAGGTCAGATTATCTGGGTCCCTCCTATCTCCCAAAACAAAAAATAATATATCAAATTTAAAAAAAAACAGAATCCCAGCTTCCCTCTGCTTCCTGAAGGTGCTAATGTCATCACTGTGCCTCACCACTGCTCAGAGGAATGCTGTGTTCTTTAAATCCTGCAAAAATGAGCTCCTGGATAGTGTTGTGTCGTAAGTGGCCTCCAGGAAGCCGTCTTAAGCCAGGGTCCAAGGTAAGTATTTTGTATTTCTCTGTTTTTCAAATGATCTGTTCTTACAACTTAGTAAGTCAGTGGATTAAAAAATAGCAAATGTTTTACTATTCATTAATCATTATTGCTTGAATTCCTCTGGGTGATTCTTCCCCGATCAAACGGATCTACAGTATACATTAGGGATGCACCGATACCGGTATTTTGGTACCGAGTACCGAGTACGAGTACCGAGTAATGGAAGTCCCATTCAGGAAGCCAGGTGGCGTGTAATGACTCGCCACCTGGCTTCCTGATTAGCCGGGAAGCCGGGCAGCGTGTAAAGAGTCGCCACCCGGCTTCCCGATTAACAAAAAAGTCCCCTCTTACCTTAGTATGTGCAGCCTGTCACCCCCCAGGGCCTCTCCGGCGAGAACGCGCCCTTCGTCCGGTACCCAGCCGGAGCCGTCTAGCCGGCCAATCAGGAAGCCAGGCGCCATATAATGACGGGACGCCCTGCTTTCTGATTGGCTGGGAGGCCGGCTCCATGCTCTCTTGTCATGAGATGACGAGGGAGCATGAAGCCAGCTTCCCGGCCAATCAGAAAGCAGGGCGTCGCGTCATTAGACGGCGCCCGGCTTCCTGATTGGACGGCTCGGGCTGGGTACCGGACGAAGGCCGCATTCTCGCTGGAGAGGCCCCGGGGGATGACAGGCTACACATAGTAAGGTAAGGTAACCTTACCTCACAAAGCCAGCTTCCCGTCAATCGCGAAACCGGGCAGCGTGTACTGACGCGCTGCCCAGCTTCCTGATACCGGAAGTACTCGTGCTAGGCATCGGAGCATTTGGGCGAGTACGAGTACTTGCCCAAATACTCGGAATCGGCACCGATATCGATACTAGTATCGGTGCATCCCTAGTATACATGGATATTCAAGAGAATTAAAAAGTGACGAATCACTGATTCTTCTGATTAAATCAACCCTGAGTTCCCATGAGCTATTGCATTTGAACTGGGGAATTTGAGAGAATTTCCTATACCTCAAAAAGATCAGATGAGTCACTTCTCCAGAAAATAAAACCAGACTGCTCACTAGAAGAATTAACAGAGAATATACTTTGGCCACATATTGACAAGACAGCGTTCACTAGAGAAAACACTTGTGCTGGGAAGGATTGAAGGCAAAAGGAAAATACCAGGCTAAGATGGCTACTTTCTGAAAAAGTAATCCTCTACCTGTCTGAGATCAGATATGCAGATACTGACAGACCTAATGAGCTAATGTTTATGATGCCACAAAGAGTCAGATATTACTGAATGAATGGACAAACAAGAACAATTGGTGGGTGCACTGCAACCATAGAATAAAGAGGAGGACTGGTGGATGGCTACGTGGATGAAGTCATGGGATTATATGTACATTCCAGTCAAAATAGAAAATTTTGCCATGAAATACTTACAGGGAGCATGGACTAGATCGCCGGGGATTGTCAGCAGTCTAGTTGTCTATGAACTTTCGAAACCCTTTCTACATACCTGGTAGTATTTCAGGAGAAAATTTCCTAGATACAGGTAGCGCTATTTCGCCCTGAGCAAAGGACCCTGCGTGGCCCCGAAACGTTGGTTTATTTGACACTTCTGACACATGTTTACAAAAAGGAACAAGAAATTAGCATCTTCCGTTCTGTTAGTGCTGGTGATTTCATCTTCCAGATTGTGATACTTAATGGCGCCATCTGTGTCATCACTTTGAGCACCACAACCCATATTTTCATGATCGATACTATCGCTGTATGGAGTGCAGATCACACATTATAACACTAGATACAGGTACCTGACATCACATACAAATCTCCTTTTTACCTGTACAAGCTGAGCTTGTCCTCAACCCCTCTGATCTCCTAAGCTTCTGTATTGCTCAGTTTGGCAGCCAATCACATTAGAGGATCAACAGGAAGGCTTGAAAGTGGAAAGGGTTGACTAGGCTTGACTTTACAGGCAAAGATAATATTTGCATATAATTTCAGCTTCCCATATCTCTGCATATAGAGATCATGTTGACATGTGTTTTCAATTTAGGTAACCCCTTTCTTACCATATGTTCAATTATTGAACCAGTCTGCCCTGGATTTCCAAACTCTTCTCTGATTTTCCAGCATTTTTGTTCTAGTTGCAGGTCCTATTTAATGTTTCCTACAAGAAATACAGACCTAGGATATCTCTGCTATCCCTCCACCTTCAAGATGTTGTTTTCCTCCACATCAGTGTTCAGTGCTTGGTGACTGGTTACAGAATTCTCCTCTTAGCTCTGAATTACCAAAAAATGAAGTAACTGTATCAATTAAAAAGAGAGGAATAAAACGTGCTTGTTATCATTTATTTTTCTTTTGTTATTACATTTCTTTTGCTACAGGACACTCATATTCTATGCATTTTTCATTCTGCTTTGAAAAATCAGAAACTAATAAGATTATTTAAAAAACTGGCAAACCCTTTTAAAAGTGCTGGAGAGGATAGTGATGTCAAACCTGAACATAGCCAACTTGGAGACAGGCCACCTGTTCTGCAGCCAGTGGCAAATGACAAGTACATTAGAATACAGATGCTGCCTGCCAATGGAAGTACCTGTTTTAATTATTGAAATTACTTTATCATGCTTGCTGTTGCAGATAATTGTCAATAAAGTTTATATTTGTAATTGACATGGTACATATACTACAGTCCAATTCTTTGGATTTAGGAACATGCTCTTCTAGCAACAACAGTAGCACACACTCCCCACTTGCCTCATTAGACCTTATTCTCAGGTCTCACAACTCCCAAAATGATCTTCAATTATCTTTTTAAATGAAGCTTAAAGTTTAAAGGAATGCGCATTCAGGAGGGGTGTTAAAAAAATGTAATGTACTGCATTCCACCAACCCAATGAGCACAAGATGTGTAATCTTGGTTGTCAAGACAACCCATGTATTGCATAATTATGTGACGGAGAGATGCTTTAAACTCCCTGGGACATCAGCTAGATGCAATGAAATATTAGCCGAGGTGAAACCTGTGCTATCACAAACAGAAACATTTGTGATAATTATGTTCTTCTCCCAGAAGTAGAAGTCCCATGGCCATAGGCATCTCTGTGAATACCGTATTTTGCGGTCTATAAGACGCTCCGGACGATAGGACGCATGGCTTCTGTGACAGAAATTCTATGACAGAAATTCTGTCACAGAAGCTGCAGTTAATGACCGCTGAGACGGGTGGCGCTGTCTCAGTAATCACACAGAGCAGACGAAGAACGACGTTCTTCGTCTGCTCAATGGGCTCTATGGTGAGCTCCTATGGGGGACCGTGACGGGTCACGGTCCCCCAGAGGAACGGGGGACCCAGAAAACCACGGCGGGGGGCGGACACGATCGCCGATGCCGCCGCCACTCGATTTAATACAAGGGATCTAATTAGATCCCTTGTATTAAACGAACAGCAGCTCCCACTGTACATTCAGCTCTGCTTGTCACGAGCAGGGCTGAATGTACAAAAAGAAACTACTCGCCCGGCGCCCGAAAACTGCATGTCCCGGGCGTCGGGCGATAGGTATTCGCTCCATAAGACGCAGGCACATTTTCCCCCTCCTTTTGGGGGAAAAAAAGTGCGTCTTATGGAGTGAAAAATACGGTAAATCAAGAGTTTTGAAGTATTGTAATCATCTACTTTTTAAATATTTAATTGAGTTTGCATGCACATAGCCAAATACATTTTTTTACTAAATGGTTGTTATAATACTCAAATTTGTATATTTTTACATTTTAAAAGATTAAATATGTCAAGCTGAAACCTGAACATACTTTATATCGCCATTCACATCACACCTGCACAGCCGCACAAAGAAACAATACATGGTATAAAGAGTTAGTAGAGCTCTAAACTACTTAGCTTAACAGTAAAAAGATCCAACCGCACACCGTAGGTCTCACAGGAAAAGTTTTCCTACAACTCACAAGGCCCAGCGCTGTTCGGTCTGCCCCTCTATTGCGTTTCACCCTATTACAGCCTTAATCACAGGAAGAGACAGACTAAGGCAGAAAACATATACACTGTTGAATACAGGCGTTCACATTAAGCCCAGCAAGATGTTAAAGGGGTACCCAACAATTTCCATTTGTCTTGCCAGGTGTGAGTGGTTTTACAGTTTTATGGATCTGCTCTAAACTGCTTTACGCATTTATGGACATATTCACACTCACAGTGGTTAGAACATACAATCACTTCAAAACTGCTGTACACGCATAGATAAACTGTATATGCATCTGTGTATGATAACACCACTTCACACAGAGAACTGTATGTACATATAAAGACAAATGCAGGCTTAATTTATTTTCAGATCACCGCTTGGCTTTCTTATTTTTCTGCAGCATCCTGGCCCTTGTAGTACTAGTGCATTAAAGAGGATACATTTAAAGTGCACCTGTGTCTAGGCTATGGACATTAAACTATTCACATATTCTTGACAAAAAGTAAATCAGCTTTAAAACATGCCATCTCTGACCTCTCTAGCTGTTTTTTTTAGGTAATAGAAGTTTATTGAGCAATTTTCATGAGATACAGGAGCACTCTCAAAACAGACCAATGTATATATTCCAAACAGCAAGCACCATTTTTTTAAACCAGTAAAATAAAAACAGTATCTGAGTCTTGTGGTCTTTGAATCAAAGGTTGCATTCAAACATCTAAAAGGAATGTCAACTTGGGTGGCTGGAAATGTGAGCATCTAATATTTGATATAATAGCATCACTGCCTTGGAAACCTGACTGTGATTTACCAAAGTTATATGTCTTAAAAACTAGGGCAGGATGGTGTGTCACCTGCTGCAACAATAATAGTCTCAGTATCCTTCTTGGAATTCTTTTTTCTATGTATTATAAATTGTAATTAATGTGGCAGGAAAAAAAGCTCTTTTTGCTGAAGTTGGGAGCTGACAACACTGTGATAATATACAATTTCTGTAGCTCACCAAGGTGTCCCTATCAAAAAGCATCCCCTAACATTTAACTCCCCACGCCCTCTGCCCAAACCCTTTACACTTAACATCCCCCCTCCAACACTTAACCCTTAACCCAACTCTGGGTTCAGGATGTCCACCCTCCTTTGCCTCCCTTCCCACACATAATCTCCCTGACTACTGACTCGCTAAAAAAATAATATAGCAAATACATTTTGTAATTTATTGTCAATAAAAATTAGTTTTCTATTTCACTGTAATTTTCTAAAACTGTTAAAAATTAATCAATTTAGGAACCCAGAGGTCTTCTGTACACCGATGGTGTAAAGAATGCCCCTAGAATGTAATTTCCTGCTTGTGCAATTGGCTCGCATATTTTGCCAGAAGTCTGCACTAAGATACTAGTAACATTTTAGTCATCCCCTGCAATAGAAATTACATTTTTGGTGAGATACTCCCTAAGGGGTAACTAAATGCTAAATGCTGTCAAGAGAGGGGCCACGGAATGATGTGCCCAGGGCAAGGGGCAGAGCCTTGATGCCCTGAGCAGACAGAAAGTGGGCTGAATTCCATCTGAAGGAGGAGCTTCGCTGCCTCACTGGATCAATAATTCTGCGGGGGACAGCACTAGAGATAGGTAAGTATAGCAGTTGGAGCTGCTTTTAAAGACTTGCTGATGACTTCTAATTTTTAATCTTTGCCCAAGCTGGAATTGGTCTTTAATGTCTCCCTAAAACCTAACTGTAATTGTAACCCTAATCATTAATCTCTAACACTAAATAATGCATCCTGTAAAATATGCCCAGTGCCTTATGCATACTCACCTTGTCCTGTGCTGGGAGCAGCTGTACCTATTCTCTCAGCTCTGCCTGAAAAGATACCCATGCTGAGCTGTGAGCATCAATGACTATGGATCCATAGAAAGCGTGCCTTCCTCTTAATCACCAGCCTGGTGTTAATGAGCATAGGGCACTTGTGCACCTTCTTGGTACTCAAGAAGAGGTGTCTGAAATGGGAAATACATGTACAGTAAGGTACCTGCCCCTTAAGAAGGTAGCCAAGTTGCTGTCTCCCAGCCATAGTAAAGGGGTCCCCACTTAAATGGTTGGTATTAACATAGCAATAAGATTATACTTATGCATTACATGTGTTATTGCTATTATACTTAATGTGCCTGCTGGGAATGCTTTGGAAGTGGGATGGCCCATTTTATTTTTCTTGAAAATTTTAAAAAGTGAAAATGTCAGACCAGTAAAATTTGTAATAAACATCCTCGGCCAATGAACCGGTCCAAACCTGTGGGTCAGTTTGCTCATCTCTGCCCATGGCTAAAATATCCATTTTAGTCTACGCTGAACCAATAAAAAAATAAGTATGCCAGGTATGGATATTATGGTACAGAATCTTAGAACCTCAAAATTGCTGATATACCCAGTGAGCTGAACTCTACATTATGTTTTGTTCTCGGAGTGGAAAGCAAATGAAATAACAAATGGTGACTGTGGATTGTGATGGAGTTATTATGCCTGTTTCCAGGTATTCCAAGTTACATGTTTTTGTAATTTGCGCTGTTGAATTTATGGTCTGTTTGGTTGCAGTGTGCGTGTGCACAGCTGGAGGTGTATTGGAGGGAAAGGAATGCTACAGAGGGCAATCAGCCTGGACTTCAGACTTCTGACCACATTTCTTTCTTTATAAATAAGTAATACACAAAGTAAATGACCCAACAATAACTGTGTTCAAAAACCACTTTGTGGTTTAGGGAAAGGTTGAACTTTTTAACCTATAGGCTGAAACACATTTTCCAAGAAAAACAGTTAAATTAACAGTTTGCTAAACTTAATATGGTTAAATGTGATTATTTTTATACTGTTTTGTTTCATAAAATGCTTGCCTGGCAATTTTTTTTTTATTTCTATGTAGTGTTATATGATCCAGGCATTTAAGGTGAATGAAAAAGTCACCATATGGAAATCACACTTTAGGATGTGTAGGCTGGACCCAGAAGATATGATGATCATAAAGGCTCTAAGTAACTTACTGATAGTTAGCTCCATATTTCAGAAATGAACTCCCTTTGAGTCTACTTTTTCTATGTCCCCTCCCTTAACCACAGGACTTGCTGGCTGTACATCACTCATACATAAAAAACATAACATGGAAGAAATAAAACTTATATTTCTTATGCATATCACAGACTAAAAAGATGTATAAAAAGATAATGTCACTCTTTGGTATGTTGGCACCCTAGACCTTGGCCCAAATTCAGATTAAGTGTCTAGATCAGAAGTAGGGAGCCCCAAAACTGACTAATGTTCAGTGTATTGCATATATCATGTATTGGAAATTACATTTTTTTAGAACCAGAGAAAGAAAAAATTACAGTTGAGAGTCCAAGGCAATGATTCCAATATATAGCGTCTGTGATCCTTACTAGCCTAGAATTCTCATACAATTGTATACATTTGAACGCATTCATTTCATTATACAATAGTTTTCTCAGATACTGTGATAGTGGCTAATGCCTGCTAGTGGATAGTTAGCATAAAGGCAAAGTTGCATGGGAGAGTTTGAACATACTGTATATCTCAGCAGTGTGAATCCCCTAGGGTGGTGAAAAAATGACAACTGGAACTGCTTAAAGCCAAACTCCAGCCAAAAATGTTTTCTTTGCAATTTGCAAAAGGGGAGAAGAAATAAAACCTATATCAGTTTTTTTTGTTTTTTTTTGCTGGTATTTGGCCTGATTCCCAGTCCTAGTGACACCCTTTCAAACCCTGACACACAGGTGTGAGAGACAATTTCCCCATTGAGGACACAGTCTAAATAAGAACCAGAGACTTCGATTCTTGCTCACTCTATAAAAAGCTGCATTTATTGCAGTTGTGTGTCCACTGGAGAAACATTTTCTAATTTCCTCTTGTGGTGACTGGGGAACAGGATGGGAGAGGAAATCTCCAAAGTGTGTAAATGTCTAAGGGCCCATTCAGCCCTTGGAAACCTGGCGCATTGTGTTAACAAATGAATAGGCTGTTCATTTTAATGTATGCTCAAGCCTCATTGCCTTAATGCATTGGGGTGCCATTTAAAATGAAGAACGTGCATGTGTTACAGCAACCCATTTCAGTGGAAAAATGTGCTCTGGCCATAAACATTTATAAGTAGATCACAATATAATGCAACATGCAGGTCTCCTCGTCAGTTATGTTAATGGGGACACAGGCAGCAATATTGATGGGGACACAGGCATCAATAAAAACCTTACAAAGACAAAGCTTATTTGATTTCAAACTTGTAACATTGTAATTTGGCTTCTTACCAAAGTAAAACTTGAGAAAAGGCCATTAAAGTGACATTAAAGTCTAATTTTTTTTCATGTTAATGTTAGCACTTACCTTAAATGATGTCTCTTAATCCGATCTTCTACTTCTTTCCTGATGTTTTCATCTGTCCCTCCAGCGGTGCGGCGGCTCTCCGATCCAGCGCTGACTCCTCTGTCCATGCAGGCACGGTGTCTGCATGCGGGTGCACGCGTCCATAGACTTACCTTGCGTCTCTGCTCGTCTCCCGGCCGAGAATCCGAACTGCGCATGCGCCCGCCCCAAGATGCTTTGCAGGCGCTCGATCAGTTTCAGATTCTCCGGCGGGAGCGTGCAGCGATAACACGGTAAGTGTAAACAGCTGTTAAAAAAAACAAAAACTTTTTGCCTTGCTGCTTGCTAGCAGTAGATATGGGCAAAAAAACAGAGGGCTTAGAACCCCTTTAAATTACAGTGACCAACTGCATGATTCCATTACTAAACACTGCCTATGTCAATTAGTCCTAATACAGGTGAAACTCAAATAATTAGAATATCGTGCAAAGTTCATTTATTTCACTAATGCAACTTAAAAGGTGAAACTAATATATGAGATAGACTCATTACATGCAAAGCAAGATAATTCAAGCCGTGATTTGTCATAATTGTGATGATTATGGCTTACAGCTCATGAAAACCCCAAGAACCCCAAATCCACAACCTCAAAAAAGTAGATTATTACATGCAATCAATAAAACAAGGATTGTACATAGAACAATATCGGACCTCTGAAAAGTACAAGCATGCATATGTACTCAGTACTTGGTTTGGGCCCCTTTTGCAGCACTTACTGCAATTACTTTTGCACCATATTCTAATTATTCGAGTTTCACCTGTATGTTGATTTTAATACACATCATATAACATTAAAAGATGTCTGTGACATAGAGGTGATGAAGACAATGCTTGTTGTGTGACATGATGTTTCATGCACAGTTTTCTTTAAACAGGGGCAAACACAAGGTCTTTGCATTTCAGAATCATGCAGAAAAACACTTGCATAACATTTTAGGGCTTTGCAGTCATGTGAATAATAAATATCGTATGTAGGACTAGCACATTGCACAATCCCAAAGCATTATATGGCCATTATTCTCAGTATGCCTGAAAGGAAAGTACTATAGGGTCCATTACCTTTGCAGTGAAGCCTTTTTGTTTTATTCCTTGTTAATTTACCATGGTAGAGTACAGAGTGTTTCTTATTATGAGCCAGACAACTTTTTTTTATTATTATTGCATTATAGTAACTCTTTCCATCTCTTACAGTCTTTTTGGGCTTAACATTCCAGGTGAATGCAATGGAAGTGCTAGCAATGTTATGCCCTATTCTGGCTTTGATGCTTGATTTTAATGATCACTGCATCAGCATTCATTTTAATAATTGTACATTATTAAGATTGGCTGCACTGAAGTGGAATAGTAGCCATTCTGTCTTTCCTTCTCCCCACCACACTTGCAGTTATACTTAACTAGTTTTATCTTAATTTTCTCCCTGGTTTAGTGTTTAATAAATGTTCTAACGTAAACAAAATAGTGAATGAAAAATGAATCATGATCTTGAAAAATTACTTCAAAAGCAAAGTCAATTATTCAAAAAATTTGACACAATATATCATAATTTTTATGTGTGTTTTAGGGACTATTCATGAAGTTGTGTTGGGCTAGAAGCCCTCCTCTAAAACAGTGTGAAACACAATAGAGCCTTCTTAAACCACAAAGGGTCTGCATGTATCACTTCCATCACAAATCCAAAAAATCAAAGACTTCTTTCTCATTTTAAAATAATGAGCAGTCATTCCTTAAGGTCCCTGGGCAAACTTTGGATTCAGAATTTCTAGTATAGTACAGAGACAGCAATATATTATAGACCAGGGGTAGGCAAACAGCTGGAAGGCCAGAGTTTGCCTATCCCTGCCATAGAGCTATTTATTTCAAATTGCATTCAGCTGTTTCAGGTGTGTTAGCAACTATCAGTACAGTGCACGGAAACTATGGTAAGGAGGAGGACCAACCAGACAGGGTCACAAACAGATTGTGATGTGAACTGAAAAGAACCATACAGTATAGCTAGAAAATGAAAAAAGATCATCTGGAATTGCTGGGACCTTGACCAGGCCAACTGTAAAATGTAATTCAGAGCACAATTCAGAAACCCCTTGGTGTATATTCAAATTGAACCCCTAATAATATTCTTAAACCTCTAACATGGGCAGAGATACCTAATATGTGCAGTGCAACAGGAGACTATACCTGTTATAAAGTGTACATTTTGTTTGTGTGATAGATTATGTATATGGGGATTTTAAAATGCATTACATTTGTATTATTTTGTAATTAAATTATAAAACTTTACTTATTTGGTATTGTTTTTTTTTTTTTAGCTTAACAAAATACAAAGAGCCCCCTGTGTGGCAACAGAGACCGGGTCAGACATGTCTTTTTTCTGAAGACATCAGGGGTATAAATATAGACTTCTGATGCCTCTTTTGTGTCCTGCAGAAGGAGATCTGGGACGCACATGACTGAGCATGAACCTGAAAGTGCTCAGGACTGAATGCTTTTGAGTTAATTCACAGTAACAAGGAGATCGATAAACACAAGTCTTCTCCCGCATGATCTCCAGTCTGACCATCAAAGCGCAGAGATGCCACTGAAATTGGCAGAGGAGAAGGAGCTGCATAGGTGGCTGAGGCATGGTATGACATTTTTTTAGTTGAAAAGGTAATATCTAAGCAACCTTGCAAAAAAGAACAGGTTAAACAATATAATATGAAACTCAAGAGCCAGTCTGCCTAACATAAGAACCAGCTGAATCCTTTCAGAAGCTATTGAGATATGTCTCCATTGACATCTATATAAATTATCGAAAGATGTAGGTGTCATAAATTAAACGAATTTGCTATCTGGTCATGGAATTCTTCCAGACAAAAAAAAGAGGAGAATGAGAATGAAGTGAATTAAGTCCAGGAGTCTACATTATAACTTTACAAAAATCAGTCAAGACTTTACATGAAATACGTGTTTATTTTGTATATCTTTGTCTTATCTGTACAGTAAAGCTTTCCTTTTAAGAACAGCAAATTGGACTGCTCTTTCTTTAAAACCAATCCATCAGATTGGTAATATTTTTCAGGTTTTTTAAGAGTAAGGGTAGTTCTCTCTACATTGAATAAACAATCGCAAACTATTATTTTATAGTAGGACATCTTTCTTGTTGCTGCAGGTATTGGTATTGACCTTCTTGGAGTATTCAGTGAAAGTGTGTATGGACAGGACTTACCTAATCAGCATTATTTATATGTTGGAGCATTTCTGTCATATATGAGGAACGATTTTTTCTTTGAGCACAGTGTCTTCAGCATTCAGCTGAAAGACCTGGATAAATTCTTGAGTGTAGTTTAAAACTGGATTCTTGAATTTGTGTACTAATCTAAGAAATATTGGAAATAACTTTTTGTTCTTAAAGTGTACTTATACCCACAACTTTCTTTTGTTTTAGATAGAATGGGAAAAGATGGGGAACCCATGTGAGATTTTACTGCTACCAGGGCTTTGTGTGCTGATTACAACATTTTGCCAGACAGGAAGTAAGGGAAGATCTGCCACAGGGAAAAAGACATCAATAAAAAGCTGACAGGGGTGCTAACATTCCCGTATTTAAAGGAGAACTATGAGGTGAATGAAAATCACTCAACCTCATAGTTCAAGCCGACGTGTGACAATGAAACTGTCACACGTTGGCTCAATAGATTGGGAAGTGGGCGAACGCATACCGTCGCTTGCTCACTTCTCGATCATCTCCCTGCACAGAGAGGTGACTGTCAGTCACCCCTCCCTGCAGGGATTCCCCCCCTCCCCGCTTAGATTCTCCAGCACTGACTGGAGAAACGGACTTTGCGGGGTACAGGTACAGCTGGCTCTAGATAGGCAGAGCCAGCTGTCATTCATGCAGCTGGATGGACCTCGACAGCATTCAACAGCAGCCGCCCCAGCTGCGGCGGTTTCAGTATACCGCGAGCTGTAGCTCGTGATATACTGAGCTTTGGGTCACAGGAGGACGCTAGTATATGTCCTCCCGTGACTCTTAAGAGAACTATGGGGTGAAAAACACCCCATAGTTCTCTTTTAACTTTGTTGCTGTTAGAAAGATTTCCCCTCACTTCCTGTCCAGAGGACAACCTTTTCACCATACAAGAAACAGTTCTAATCCTTCCCCACTCTATAAAAACAGTTTTGGCTCTAGAAAGGACAGCTTATGTAGAAGAAAAGATACTGTGGGGGATGGCTCTGGACTAAAGTCAGCATTGCAGCAAGAGCTTTATTTATTTTTAAGGGGCTTATTGGGAAAAATTAAAAAAAATAGCCTGAAGTTTGGCTTTAAGATGATCCTTGATAGTAAACTTAAAATGCAGGTATCATTGTCTGATGAAATCCAGCTCTTGACCTGGGATAGTGAATTGGTAACCAGTTAATGTGCACTAGTTACAAGAGTAATGGGGGTTGTCTTCAAAACCTGTCACATGTCCTCTGATGGACGCTTGCAAGCAAGGGACAATGGATACCTTCTTACCTGTCAAGGTAATTACATTTTTATTTTGCTTTTTATGTCCAGCCTACTATTCTGAACATATCCTGTGGAACAAGATACTTCTTCTAGAGTGGTTTCAGCTTCCTGATTTTAAAATAAACATGTCATGAAAGAGATTATGGAGCTACCACTGTGGGTCACCATTGTAACCACAAAACCTGTCTTCATCAGGAGGGTAGAGCCTATGTCTTATTCAAATTACTGGTTTTTGTCTTAAATATGCAGTGACAGCTGCACCCTCATTTCTTATTCTGCTGTAACAGGGACAGAAAGTGAAGTGAACTCTCACCAATGTGGTCATTTGCTGACATCAAAAAAATTGAAATAATTCTATCCAAAGCCAAATTTTTTTTTCTAGAGTTGGCCTTCACGAAACACAACCTAGTCTAGAGCACACTCAGGTGGAGACCTGCCAATATACACACAAGCATAAAATTATAGTTCCAGGTAGACATTGTGAGCAGATTTTGGCACATTCATGTAAATGAGCAAAATGCGTGTAATACGCACATAATCGCAGCACGCGTTTTCCAAGCATTTTCTATTGAGTCTATGGGATAAAACGCGCTGAAATCAGACCCAAAGTAACTCATGTAGTATTTTGTGCCACCGGCGTATTTCTGCTTGGGACAAAACGTTGTCATGTGAACCCCGGTCATAGACATGACTGGGATTCCTAGTGTTGAGCTGTTTGTCGCACTGATTTACCAGCACCAAAAAGCTTATGTGTGAAGGGGGCTTAAAAGGTACTTCTGTAATATCCATTTGTAAAATACCTTATGTGCATATTTCAGTTTTACGATTTCGTTTTAAGCTTCCTTATCAATTTTTTTAATCCTGTCTGTGGATTTCATTTGTGGATTCACTATTTGACAAAATAATAGCACAGCATGTTGAACTTTTTTTATTTTAATGGAGCGGCCTGGGAAAAGATGTAAGGAAGACTGAACAGAGAGAAAAACATCATTTGTTGTCATGTGGTTTTCCATGGTGTTATTGCTGAACATCTCTGCTGTGAAAGGATCATTTATGTGACTTGACCAGTTGCTTCCTTTGTAAATTATTTTTATAACAAACTATATACACTTTTCAGCTTTTAGAAGATTTCTGTAGATTTTAATTGGTACACAACGCTTGTTGTAATGGTTTGTGACCCGTAAACTTCCCTGTTACCGCAAGTTTCTCCTAATTCCTTTTCACTCCTGGAGAAATATTAGCACATGTACTACTTAGGCTAAGATCAGATGAGCATTTGTGCATGCTGCAATGTTTATTATTTAAAAAAAAAAATCTCACAGTGCATTTTATATACTGACCTGAAGAAGCTGACATTGGCGCAGTTCTATAGGAATCTTATATGAACACTCACTGATCATACGCTTAGCATTAGAGGTGAGCTCAGTGCAATAGAAAAATATAGGCTGGGGAAATGTATAAACTGGCAGTCTGTGTGTACTATATCTAATGCAATTAATTTAACTTACTTTGACCAAAAAAAGCCAAGTATTCCCTGAAGTAGTTCTGTAAATCTCCATAAGAACATAAGCTGTAGAATGGCTTACTATTAATGCTATATGGCGGAAACTGTTCTTTTTCCTAACAATTTAGTTAGTATGCAGGGTTTTTAGCATTAGTAGGCAACGGTACAATCTATGAAGATTCAAAAGCAGCGAGCATGGACACTCAGTAATTAAATATATATAAATAGCATTCAATATTCATCTTGCATCACAGAGACATCAGGTCTTTGATAAATATGTACATAAATTGTGCTGCTAGCCTTGGGCTATTTACACAGAAGACAAGGTTGTATTAACTGATCAAATTACTTTGATCTGTGCAGTACAATTTTCAAAAACAGTCCATTTAGGATTTCTACAACTCAGTTTTGCTTTACAAATGCAATAATACATAATAGTTCCCCTAATTCAGAAACTATTGTATGTGATAAAATGTACTATATACCATGATGAACATTGATCGTTGCAAAATCCTTTGTTCTCCACTGTGACCCAATTTTTCCTACAGTATGTCTTAAAAACTAACACATACAGTTTGTCCCAAAGAAGAGAAGGTTCATTTATTCTTTCTCAAGGCTTCTTTATACTTTTAGGAAGTATAACAAAGCTGTTTTAATTAAATAGTTTAATTGCTATGAAAGATGATAATAGCTTAGATTCACAAAATACACAAACGATTGTGTTATAATTAAAAGTAGATATAAACAAAAAAATACATATATTAAGTTATAACCATATAAAGTACAAAGCTCAAGGCATCCATACAGAAATAAATAGTGCAAATAACCTTAAACAAGCCATATTAAAGGTATAATGAAAACCACATGAGTGCTGAGCCAGTGGACTGAAACTTTCAGACTGTTCAGAGCCACATTACGCTTTGTTTGCAGCGCTTTGTCTGTGCATGGGTTATAAAACTAAATAATAGTCAACTTTCTTTGCTGTTTGAGTGTTTCCCTTCCTCTTTGCAAGTGCTTTGTTTATTTGACTCATATTTTGCTGTTATTAGGACTTGGGGGAGCTAGGGTGAGATCAGCTTGGTCCTGTTAGTGTTAGTGTCTTTTCAAATGAAACATCACTATATTCTAAAACCACCTTAAGCCAAGGATCATTTCTAAAGCTTAGTCCAAGGTTTATTAGGGAATATATTTTCCAGGTATCATAAGTAGTTGTAAATGGATCCTTTCCTAACAGAGGTCCATTTAATTTCAGAAGTTTCTTTACCTAGGTTAGATGAGTACTGTCGGTGATATTTTTTTATCTATTTTTTATTTGCAATATAAGTTATTTATTTAGGCCAAACTTTCAGTGTTCTATCCTTTTCATTTGGGCCCAAGCAGTATTTATAGACAGCAGTGTAGCAAATCAACATTTTGCTAAACCTCTATATCAGTACTGCTTGGACTAAGAAGAAAGGGGTAACCCATGAATGCTGGTTGTTTACATCTGATTCCCCATAGACCGACATGGAGTCTGGTAATTAAATTTTTGTCCTCAACGGACGCAGATGACGTCCAATCCAATCAAGAAGGGATCCATGCAGCCTAACATGGATCTGTGCATCCTGTACAGGGCTGCCTCTATTCTATGCGCTGTCTGAGACAAAGTCATTCGGGGGGGGGGGGGCAAAAGGGAGGGGCCCTCTTTTCAGCCCTGCTCCCCACCCCTT